>NC_086382.1:76051147-76351147 GCF_036588685.1 Mytilus trossulus | reverse complement strand
GACCTAATCAACCTAATCAACATGATAATTGGTATTTAATATAATCACCGGTCATGCCTGACATATTTCATAAAAACGGCGCGTGCCGATGAAAACTCAAATAAGTTCTTAAATATAAAATTTATTTTATCGAAACCAAAACTATAAGATGAAGAATTAAATTATCTATCAAATGCATACCTTCACCACCCATTAAAACATATAATTCATGTCCTGAGTGCACTTTGTGTGTCCTAAGTGCACTCAGAAGGTCCTGAGCGGTGTTTAGACGTACCGGTCAACAGGTAACAAAATCAATGATCCGTAACGTAAGAAAGTACATGCCTATTATATATTACAATTACTCCCATCATCATTCTTAATAGAATGGTGCCGTAGGGCTAAACGTTAATAAAGAATTAATGAATTTGTGTATACACGTATCAGTGATGTCTGGTTGTTAGTTTTTAATGTACATGCTTATGTTTTCGAGTTTTTGAATTGAGCAAAACAACATGAACTGTTCGGAAGCCGTTTGTTAAGTATTCAAAAGAAACTTTTCGCTTCTCTACTTATATAGTTTAGAGAGTATTCCTTTAAATTGTGTCAGTTAAATAAAGTAGTGTGTATTTGTATTCTATTTATTTTGCTAATTGTATCATTATAATATACATTTTGTATTTCACTACTATATATACTATAAGTTGTAGTGTGATTGATGGTTGGTTGTTTAAAGTCCAGTGGCAAATATTTCATTTATTTTCAGGACCAGCTGTAAGTTAAAGACATATATGGAACTCACCGGTGTATTTTTCACGTGTTATAATAGATAAAAGAATAATTAATTTCTAAAATATCGAAACATAAAGGAGGCAAGACGCATGGATTACCCGTACTTATCAGTTCTTTTTTCTGTTTTGTCTTTAACAAATATTTTTTTTTTTTTTATATGTTGATATAATTTACGATAACTGCGGTGTATACGTGCTGTCAGACGAAAGATAAATATGTGCCCTTTGATATTCGTCACCAATTTGTCAATTTTTACATAGATGACAAACACGGTTTTCTCTCAGTACATTTTGCCATCTTCGTGTTTCAATAGGAAATTTGTTATTGGTCGTTCGAAATCGACAAAGAACAACGGCGTCTTTAAAGTTCAAAATGTTAAAATATTCCTCAAATTCCCAGTGTTTCTTAAAAAATTTGTAGTTAATAGCTTTTGGCGAATTTTGAATTCATGAATTTCAATTCTGAAGAAACTGGTCTAACAGTCTTTGCTTTATTACAGTTTTTAACCAATCTTTATCTATAAAATTTTGTAGAGAATGAAGGATGCAAGTCCAAGATTTGAATTAAAATGGTCATTAAATAGACACACAAATAAAAGAACAAGTGTAAGTGTTGGAATGACATATACAATATATCACAATGTGCATTGTCGAAGAAGTTAAATTTGATTTTACTTTAGTAACTGGACAAAATTGAAGAGAGGCAGCCCAATCTTTTTTCCTTTTTATTACGAGTACAAATAAACTGTTCTTAGTTATTTCGTAAAGCATTTCCTTAAAAAAATATAATCGCGCGTGATCTAACAAATACTCACATTGCAGTGTACTATACTACTTTCGATACAAATTATATCAAATTATAGAGCAGTCTAACGGCTCCAACTCAACATTTGAACCCTCTATGTTGGGGGTTGGGTATACCATTTAGTTTGAAAGCTCCAATCATGCAAGCTGTTTCACCCTTTTTATTGTGATGATTGGGAATTTGCATTAAGCTGTTGGTCACGTGCCAAGTGGCACACGCTGAACTAAAAGTCATTTTACTTCACAATTACTATAGCTATTGATACCATATATATGAATTATATACTAATATTCTCTTATATCCATGTTCCCTGGGGCCTTAAAACGTCGTTTTAGTGAGAGCCATTAGTGCTTAAACTTTCTTCTTAGTGTACTAAGAAATCCTTTGCGGTATATATGTTCCGGACCATATCATGAGTATTTGGACCATACGCGTATGGTCATGACCATATGCGCATACTCATATGGTCCGACCATACGCGTATGGTCTGACCGTACGCGTATGGTCGGACCATATGAGTATTATACTCGTTTGGTTATTAACGGGCCGGACCATATGAGTATTTGGACCATATAGGTATTTTTCAAATATACAATAGAAATAAAACAATAAACTTCATCTAAAAAACAAATTTGTTTACAAAAAAATGTATTAGTTTTATATTTCAAAAGCTACATAAACATTAAATATAGATGCCACAGTCAGTTGATCTTAGTTTTCATCGCTATATACGCGTATGGTCCAGATACTCATATGGTTCGGAACATATACACAACGGACTCGTTGGTCTTAATCACTACTTTACCTTTGATTTTATCACCGTTATTTTCACATGTATAATACTACTTTTTATTTGATGCATGACATATAGAGGAAGAAATTTGAAAGATTAAAGCCTGTATTAAACACTAACAACTACTAAAGGCTGATAATTATGGCATCGAATCATTTGTCACTCATAGACAAAATATTCACACGTTCGTTTGCTAAATTTGGACTAATCTATGGTATATAAAAGCGACGTAATCGTAAAGATAGATATAAGAAGATGTGCATTGCATTTGTGGTATGCGTGCCAATGAGTCAAAAATAGTATTTAGTTGTACAATAATTGGCTGTTTGGCAACAAAATAGTTAGATGTTTTTAAAATCAAAGGTTTTGGCATCTTCGCTAGCCAAAGGTTACGATCCACTCTGGAGAGCGGGCGTTGATCGTGACCCTTAGCTAACGAAGATGAGGTTTTGGATGTCTTCGATTTCACCGTACCTGGTGTAAAAATGTCCCTGACTATACCGAACGTTGACTTATTATACGAGCTAACCACTATCACACGTACAGTTCTTACAAGCATGGCCCGTGTTATTACTTATAATGACATACAGCTAGTTTTGTTTTATCCACAATTATGTATCTTGTATTCGTTATTTTTTTTTTTATCTATTTAGTTATTGCTTGACCCACTCAGAGTTCTAGGTCGCGAACAAGCTTCCCCTGAACTAATCTATTGGGAAAACTTTTAGGTATGTTGGTACTTAATGCTCTTCAATTTCGTACTTTATTTGGCCTTCTTTGAATTTTTGATTCGGGCGCCGTGACTAATGAGTCTTTTTATTTAAGACGAAACGCACGTCTTCCGCTCGAAAATATATGATGAGTTTATATACCATTGTGTCAATAGAGAGAAAATTCTTTGATTAAAACACACTCGGGAATAGCAAGACAATTTACCAAAAGAGTAGTGGGAACTTCACTGATTTTTCTTATCATATACTAGTATATTTCTGATAGTTTTCCCGACCTCTCCACCTATTTTCAAACTCGAAAGGAGACCTCTTTCAGCGGCACGAGTCTGGAACATGTACACATGGCAGTTGCAAGTAATAGCTATATAAATATAAAGAGAAGATGTGGTATGATTGCGAATGAGACAACTGTCCACAAGAAACCAAAATTACACAGACATTAACAACTATATGTCACCGTACGGCCGTCAACAATGAGCAAAGCCCATACCGCATAGTCAGCTATAAAATGCATTTCAAAGACACTATAATTAGAATAAAAGGTTATAGAGTATAACGTATTTACAAAATATGTCATCTTGTAGAATGTGATTTCACAAATATACTTTTTTCAAATTCGCAGTCCAAGTCAACGTAAAATCGGTTACACACATTTTTCATGCTATAAATCCATTTCAACAATATCATTTCAAACACACACTAGCTTGCCTTTTCATTAATTTAAATAATACAAATTCAGCTAAATTTTGTTTATTCCCATCAACAGAGAAATCTCACACTTATCCTAGACGTTAATAATACTCATGCACTTCAATTTTATTAAACAATTTATTGATACGGATGACAACGCTTTAAAAATACGGTTACATCAGGGTGTAAAAAATGTGAGTTTGATTTAATTTGAATTCAAAGATAGATTAAACGGTAGCTTTAATAGTGAAATGTACTATTTTTTGAAGACTCGCCTAAATGTATGTTGCATAGATGTATTTGACCCCAAAAAATTTATTTAGATCATGCTGTAAATTATATTTATAAAACCATTCATTTGTAAATACCGCATATATCTGCTCACAGTTTGAATATAGAAACTTGTCGATTTTATAATATTGAGACATATCCGAGATTTTGTAATATGTGTGATAAACAAGTAATTGAAGATGAATATCAGTTTATTTTAGTATGTGAAAAGTATAATGAATTTCGAAAGAAATTTATCAAACCATATTGTTGGAGGAAACCGTCGAATCATAAACTTTTAAGACGATCAATACATTTGAATGGGGACATATATTTGGAACTCGCCCCTTTTTGTTGTGCTCGGTTGGGACCCCAATACAGGCTCATAGTACTTTAAAGCATTTTTGAAGTGTTCAAATATAATAAACAAGAGACATATATAACTTGTAATTTATGTCTCTAAATGAACGAATGATAATTTTTACGAATAGAAAGAAAAAAGCAAGTCTGTCCGAAAAGTGATTGTCCATTTGCTATTTAAAAGGAAAACGAATAACTATAGTGTGTTCATTGTAAACTTAAACCATAATGCATAGAATTGTCTCTGCATGTTTATAACAGTCACAAGTCAGTTCTAGAAATAAAGGTCAGCGATCGATTAAAAATTCGTGCAATTATATTTTGTCAAAAGTGATCGAGATGCCTTTATCAGGTAATTCAAATAATCGCACCCATATATTTTTTTTCCAGAACACGTTAAAGTTAATATCAGAGCCATATATAATACATGTTTTATATCTTTGACTATTATCCTAGTAGACTAGTATAGTTTTCTCAGGTTATATTCTCCGTTGATATATATCTTTCCTTTATAAAGTCTTGTTTTTTCTCTAACACTTTAGAATAGTATATAGGGACCACTTCCGAAAATAATCTTTTAAAATGCAAATTTAAGTTTTAGCCTATAAAACTTGTATTTCAAATAATTAGACCACATGACAAAAATTTCTACAATAAACATTAGTCACGCTCGACAGATTTCGATGTGAGACAGTCACACGTGCCGTTACAATAGCCAGTGTACACGCATCAGCGCACACATGTATGTCAAATAGGTCAGTTGATTGGAGGAATGTTTCCGAAAACACGCCTACCTCAAACTAATACCCAATCAAACGCCTTTACCAGAAACATAAATACTTGGAGATTTGGTTGCGTATTTAACATTTGAAAAAGTTTATAAACTCTTTAATTCGAGCTAAGAAGCAAAGAATATGCCCGAAATGCAAGTTTCCCAATAAATTTCAGCTATCTAGTGATGAAAAAAAAAAAAAAACAAAAAAAAAAACAAAGTAAAAGTTTTTCGAATTTTATAACAATAAGTCTTTTATCTGGCAAGAACACCCCAATTTAGCGGACAAGCAGTCAAGTTATTCTTTTTGCTGTTACTGAATATACCAAGAAAGACAATATTAATTTGAAACTTTGTTACTGAATACTTTTCCAAGAAAATATTCACATCTCTTGGTAACATGCATGTCGGAACAGAAAATTTGGCATACAGTACTTCAGAACGATGTTCACATTATAATACATTATACCCAACAATTGTGATGACGAATTCCTTCCTTTGTTCGAGAAAAATTTTATTTAAATAGAAATCTGTGATTTTACTTTGTCCATTACTTCGACGAACCAGAGCAGGTTAAATATCAACCTGTTTTTAATTCAAATTGGTTCTCTTTTTCTTCTTTTGGTATACAATAGTCCATCAACATCCCATGATAACATACTCAGTGGCGGATCCAGGAATTTTCGTAAGAGGGGGCCCACTGACTGACCTAAGAGGGGCCCGCTCCAGTCACGGTTCAGTGATTCCCTATATAAGCAATCAAGTTTTTCCCAAAAAGGGAGGGGGCAAAATGCATGTTTATTTATGTATAATTGTCATTTTGCTTATTTTCTTTGGTTACATCTTTTGACATCAGACTCGGACTTTTCTTGAATTGAATTTTAAATGTACGTATTGTTGTGCGTTTACTTTTCTACATTGGCTAGAGGTATAGGAGAGGGTTTAGATATCACAAACATGTTTAACCCCGCCGCATTTTTTGCGCCTGTCCCAAGTCAGAAGCCTCTGGTCTTTGTTAGTCTTGTATTATTAAATTTTAGTTTCTTGTGTACAATTTGGAAATTAGTATGGTGTTCATTATCACTGAGCTTGTATATATTTGTTTAGGGGCAAGCTAAAGAACACCTCCAGGAGCGGGAATTTCTCGTTACATTGAAGACCTGTTGGTGAACTTCCGCTGTTGTTTTTTCTATGGTCGGGTTGATGTCTCTTCGATACATTCCCCATTTCCATTCTCAATTTTATTCTTTCTTATGTTCAATGTAAAAAAGTATATAACTTTAAATTGCAACAGAGACATATATACACATTGCAACTATCTATAGTTCCGTAACTTTCTATCAAGGCGTATAAAAGAATGGTCGTAATTAAGTGCGTATATTTTTGTTAAATCAATTTTTCTTGTATGTTTCAAAATGTCCTTTACTTTTGACAACGAGTACTTACATTTCCCCAATTTTACCATTGGAAAAAATGTGTAAGCAAATTTTTATTTTATCAAATCTCTTTTTTGGAATTATTTAAATTTTTATGAATAATATTCTTTACACCAGAAATGTTATTTATAAACAGTAATGACTAGTGTATCACTATCGGACACGCAGGACAGAGATGTATATATTATCAAATGATTACCTATGCACCTGAAAGTTTAAAATGGAAAGATTGAAGTTTTCGGTCGTGTACACTGACAGAAGTGAAATGATGCATGATCTTGCAAGTCCGACAGGAAATCGCTTGGATACCTGGAGGTGTCACCTGCCAATACACCTGGGAGTAATACCTTTAGCCATGCTGGTGATCAGACAAGGGAAGGTCTGAATTTATTTAAATAAGTTTACTACATAAAAGAATTATGGACAAATTAGATTTTTGAAAACAATTTCACGTAACGTCAGGGGTAATACTTGTACAAGACATTAGTTAATTTTATTAACTTTACATCAAAGTAAATAAACCCAATTTAGGAGCCTGTTATTCAGTGGTTGTCGTTTGTTTATGTGTTACATATTTGTTTTAATTCATTTATTTTCATAAATAAGGCCATCAGTTTTCTCGTTTGAATCGTTTTACTTTGTCTTATCGGGGTCTTTTATAGCTGACTAGGCGGTATGGGCTTTGCTCATTGTTGAAAGCTGTACGGTGACCTATAATTGTTAATGTTTGTGTCATTTTGGTCTTTTGTGGAGAGTTGTGTCATTAGCAATCATACCACATCTTCTTTTTTATATTTAAATAGTCTCCCCTTAATTTTTTGTCTGTAGTGTTTTTGTTGATTGCTGTTTATCACATATTTGTTTGTTTGTAGCTCATGTATACTAGTATAAATCAAGTTGTCATCACTGTTGGGTTTCTCGTCTGAATTTTGTACATTAACTCTGTTAGATGCCTAGCTCTTTCCAAGCAGAGCCATGTCTGTACAGTGACCTATGATATAGTGACTAAAAAGAAAATCACTTGGTCTACATGGTTTATGGTTTATAGTTTAAGTTATGAAAGTCGTCTCATCAAAATTCATACCCAGTGGTGGATCCAGGGGGAGGGTTCAGGGGTTGGAATCCCTTTTTTTTTGGACGATCATGGAATGGGGACATATAGTTGGAACCCCCCTTTTTTAAATGGCTGGATTCACCCCTGATACCATATCTCCTTAGGCAAAAATAAAAATTATGTTTGTTTCCAACATGTACAATGTAGCTTACAGCTTCTTAGAAACAATTCAAACATTGATGACCTAGCTTCTGCTGTTGTCTGCTCTGTAGTCGGGTTGTTGTCTTGTTTGCACATTCCCCATTTCCATTCTCTAATTTCATTACGAAGTATCTGAGAAACAAACCTAACCATTTTAACATTGTATTAAACTGAAATAATCTAAATCACTTAAATTATCCATGAAATAAAATTAAGGTCAGGTCAACCTAACCTGATAGACAAGACGACCTTGCAAGGTACTCATATACAATAAAATGTATCCAATTTCATGTAATTAAATGTAACGGGTATCCAATTTCATGTAATTAAATGTAACGGTATATTTTACACTCAGTCACTGAAACACACATCCAGCTCTTTTAGCTTTTATAAATGTAAAGCTCTATTAAAAATAGCTTACATCATCACCCAAAGACTGTAATACATATTTCTTGCATATATACAACCAACTTTCATGACTTTCATGTAAGGCGAGACAAAATAAAATGATACTTTGAAGTACATGTATTGTTTAATATGTTCGACTACTACATGTACAAGTATAAAATGCCAGTTTCAGAATGAACAGTAATTTAGAAGATTGTCAAAATACATGTAGACTACATTATTTGAACTACAAATGTATACAGCAAGCTGTCATTTGACTCTTAAGTCCAACCAACAACTGTGCCAGGGCTGTAAAGCTCGTCTAGGTTGGCGAAACTTCCATCATCATGCATATATGACACTAACCAATAGTGACGGACCGTGCCAGACCCTCATGAAAGGTCAAAAAGGTTTAACACTCCCTGGTGGTACATGAAGCCAACAGTAGCAACGCCAGCATAGAAATTCTTATTATATCCAAATTCTTATTTTAAATGGATAATTATCCAAGGTGAATTCAGATATATATGATCATGATGATGCACTTGCAGTATTGACAATGATCATGATGATTGTAAGGTAATCACTGAAACTATGAATTTTCATTATTCCAATTTCCTACTTTTTTTCCTATGAATTGTAAGTTTGCTTTTTGTTCAATAAACAATTTCCTTTTTGTCCAATCAGAACATCCCATCAACATCATGGCATAATGCTGTTAGCTTTATCAACGTTATTTCCAATTGCAATAAGTAACTCAAAATTATGAATGAATCCACCGTTTCACAATTTACAGCTACAGGTACAAATGAGGTACCGTATGAGAGTAATTTGGTGACACTATATATTTCCTATGTATATATGATATATATGCCCCTTCATATGATAATCTTGCTGGGAATCATGCTCAAACCAATGTGATATCTTATCTACAAAAATATATACATTAAGAATTAAGTATTTATAACATGTATTATATAACATGTATAAAATTAAATAAGTCAATAGCATTTATACTATTTTATATACTACTGTCAATTCAGAAATTAATGTGAGGTTTTTATTATTGTGAAAAATGCGACTGAGTTGTAAACGCAATAGTTTAAACGCGCATTTTGTGATATTTTATATGAATTAAACAGGATTTTTCACAAAATCGTAAAAATTAAAATCGAATTTAAGTCTAAAATGACAAATTCGCAATAATAAATGCAAGCAATAATTTCTGAATTTACAGTCACTACATGTATTTGATTTGTTATATTTGTAGTAATAATAATTCAACAAATTCTTTTAATAATACTTTTTTTTATTTCAAAATAGAATTTGTAGAATATTACTACATACATGACAAAGCAATGGTATGTATAGATTATAACATGTTATAATATATGTATATATTTAAGTTCTACAAAATTTAGAGCAAAACAAATCATTGATAACAATTCAGAGGCAGGTCCAGCCATTTTGAAAACCAGGACAAAGGGGGGTTCCAATTACATGTCCCCACTCAAATGCATTGATCCTTAAAAAGAGAAAGGGTTCCAATCCCTGGAACCCTTCTCTGGATCCGCACCTGCAATTTAATGAAACATGCCTGGAAAATTATCTGAAATTTCTTATCACAAAAGTGTAAAAAAGTTTCGTTAAGGACGCAATGCTGTCACATCATTTGGAATCAGGGCACAATATCAATAAACCCGTTTTTTTGCCCCAGGCAATTTTAAGGTTATTGCATATGCAAACCCCAGCCTTGAAGGTATTCATAACAAATATGTGATAAATTATAATTATTGTACATCACCCATCAGTGGCTATATAAATAGGTACATCATCAGTGTAACATACATGTGAAGATTGGTTGGTTATGAGTTATAAAAAATCCAGTGGCAAATATTTCATGCAAATTTTAGGACGTGACAGTTATCAATACATTATTAAACATACAATACATATGAATATGTAGTGTTACTCCATCAGGGGGTTAGGTCTGGTAATAGGCCACCCCCACAACCAAACCATTGTGAATACACACAATGGTTTAGGCAATAAACAGGTGTTTATCCAGTCCTTTTTAAAAGGGGGGGATTTAAACCATAGTTCATATATACCTTTTTCAAATCATGCATTGATCTTCCAAAAAAAAGGGGGGGGGGGTCCAATCACAGGAACAATTTTTTTACAAGCCCAAATTCTTACTTTGCCTTTGAACAAGTTACTGTGTAAGAATGTTGTGTATTAGAACGTCGATTCATACCTGTATGCACACATGTAACAAATGTAAACATTTTTCCTTCAAACTCTTGGCCGGATTATGGCAAGCCGTTGTGGAATTTATTCCCTATTTATTAATATTAAAAAATCATTTATTAATATTAAATATTATTTTTTAATATTAATAAATCGAATATTTAATATTAATAAATATTTTTTAATATTAAAAAATAGTCATTTTTTAATATTAATAAATAGGTTTTATTTTTTAATATTAAAAAATCATTTTTTAATATTAAATATTCGATTTATTAATATTAAAAAATAATATTTAATATTAAAAAATAGATCCTATTTATTAATATTAAATATTCATTTTTTAATATTTATAAATCATTTTTTAATATTAAAAAATCATTTTCTAATATTAATAAATGGTCTTATTTTTTTATATTAAAAAATGAATATTTAATATTAAATATTCAGGTTGATTTTCTAATATTAATAAATACGCCACCTATATATAAGAGTTGTTTGAGCGCTTTTATTTACTATGATCATACCTTACTGCAAGCATGTAGCTGAACTAGATCGGTGGAAAATGTGAATAACAAAAACATCTACGAAACACCTGCTTTTATCCGACAATCAGCCAATTATTGTAAAAATAACAAGTTGAAAAATAAAGTTTAGTTTTTTTCTTAAATGTACAATTAAAGTCTCTTGTTACTCCAACTCCATATTGAGCAAAGATCAGCAAACGGTAATGATAATATTTTTGTTTCTGCCGTGACCACTTCGCGGTCTGCGTTTAAACTATGTAGATTTCTTTGAAAAATGTTGAGACTTGTATTGAAAAAATAAACGTTAAAGCCCCAGTTGTAAATTGTAGAATATAAACAATAAATGTACATTGTGGGAAATACTAAATGTATGTGTACTCGCTGAGAAAGAAGAGAAAACCACGGCTAGAGTAGCTATTCGTTCTGTTTCTAAATCTTCCCGGAACAAAAATGTGTGATTTTAACAGGTAAATGATTATGTAATTTCAGGTGACCAAATTATCAAAGGTTTACTTGTGATATATGACTGACGTTTAATTTCTATAACAACTGCCCTCAATAAATCTTGACATAACCAAAATAACAGGAAAAAGGCAATAAAAGTTATTTTCATGACTGTTCAAAACAATTATAATTTAATTCATGCAAGAAAAAGAAATTTTGAAAGATTTATATTCTCATACGGTTGTTGTTTTATCTTTTTCTCTAATCTTTTATTCTGATAATAACCTTTTTACTTGAAAACTTGCAAGACACAATCCAGTTGATAAGAAAATGGTTTCGTTTGATTAGATTAAAGAAGGTACATATCTTTTTAGACACCCATTTTTTTATACGGAAATCTATAAAAAAATTTGTTTATTATATTTAATGAAATAACTGTTAAAAATATTACTAAACATGAACATAATATCAATAAAAAGCTGCCCACTTAATAGACATAAATGGTAAACAATAAAAGAATGTAGGACAGAAAGTGACAGGACAAAAAGTCACAGACAAAAGGTCACAGGACAAAAAGTCACAGTTCATTTTTTCTGATTATTTCCTTTAAAGAAAAAAACAGCTTATTTCTACAAAAATATTTTTGAATTTTTCTTGAACTATTGTATATATATACCAACTCATTGGCACTCACACCACATCTGCCTATATTTATTTGTAAACAAAAATTATCAAAAATATATCAAAGATAATCAAATAATTGTTAAAAAAACAAAATGTCAAAGTGGTTTTGAACTTAAATGGCTCCATGGTGCCAAGAGATATATCTTTTGCATTATTAAAATTAAATAAATCTTGATTTTTCAAGTATAATGACACATTTCCTAAACTTTAATTTGAATATATGTATTAAAAAGTAAATATTTCAAGATATTTCTCTTATATATTCAAACAAGTGACAACAAATTATTTGTAACTTTTTGTCCTACCAAATTTGTGACTTTATGTCCTGTGACTTTTTGTCCTGTGACTTTCTGTCCGTTTACCAGGTCATAGGAAATAATCTTTCTACAATAATCAATAGCTTTTCAAAATAGTCGGAAGAACACTTAGAAAAGAAAGTTCAGTGAAAATGAACTTCATGCATACTAAACTCCAAAACATATCAATAAAATAATATTAAAAAAAAAACCATACACGACTCAGTAACAAATGCCAGAGGTCCCTTATTTAGGACAGGCACACAAATGCCATGGGGTTAATAGGTATAGGAAGATATGGTATGGGTGCCAATGAGACACCTCTCCATCCAAATAACAATTAATAAAAGTAAAGAATTATAGGTCAAGGTACGGCCTTCAACACAGAGCCTTGGCTCACACCAAACAACAAACTATAAAGCATAATAAAGGGCCCTTCAATTACAAGTGTAAAACTATTCAAACGGGAAAACCAACGGTCTAATCTATATTTAAAAAAATGAGAGACGAGAAACATGTATAAATTACATAAACAAACGGCAGCTACTATACATCAGATTCCTGACTTAGGACAGGTGCAAACATTTGCAGCGGGATTACACGTTTTAATGGTACCAAACCTTCTCCCTTTTACTGAGACAATAGTATAACATCACAACATGGAAAAACACATGATCAATTGGGAGGCTTAACTCAATCAAAATACGTAGATTAATTTAACACACTATGAACAAATAAATTTGAGATGCGATACCTGAATGTATTGTGAGATCTGATATCAACCCTTCCTTGTACCTCTAGCCAATGTAGAATAAAGAAATGTATGCAAAATATACAAGTTTTATAAGTCTAGACCACACAAGCGGTGACCAAAGACATCGGTCATCGTTTATTGAAGTAAAAAAAGAGAAATAGAAACCATTTCATCCTGAATTTTATCAGAGGGTATAAGATAAGTCGAGAGTTTTATTTATAATTCATTCTGCAAGGCCATACATTTCACGGCATGCTGATACACTTTTATTACAATTACGTATCGGAACTATCTAGACTGCAACAGCTTTATTTCAATTTCATCAAACAGCCCAACGAAACATCTACTAGTACCCAAAAGACAGCTGTGCAGTCCGTTTTTACTACACCTTTTTTTATTGCATCATATGCACTTATTGTTCCTCATAGCAATTTATGATTTGTAAAGTAAGACCGTTTCTGTAGATATAGAAAAAGAAGATGTGGTATGATTACCAATGAGACAACTGTCCACAAGATACCAAAATGACACAGACAGCAACAACTATAGGTTACCGTATGGCCTTCAACAATGAGCAAAGCCCATACCGCATAGTCAGCTATAAAAGGCCCCGATATGACAATGTAAAACAATTCAAACGAGAAAACTAACGGCCTTATTTAAATAAAAAAAATGAAGATGATTTGTTTTTGTTCAAAATTAAATTTGATAAAGCGTTTATATAAAATTGAGAATGGAAATATAGCATATATTGACATTTCTGAAATATAGAATATACATATTAACTGCTTTGTGGTCATGTGTTCTCTTATAAAAGTCCTTGTCCTTTGTGGTGTTTAAGGTAGATTCATATAGAATGAAGGACAGAAAGTCACAGGACATAAACTCACGGACAAAAAGTCACAGGAAAAAAAGTAACAATTCATTTTTCTGATTATTTTCTTTGAATAAAAACCGTTTATTTCTACAAAAATATGTTTGTATTTTTCTTGAACTATTGTATATAAACCAACTTGTGAACAAAACAAATATTTTTTTTTTATCAAAGATGATGAAATAAAAGTGGCTTTGCACTTAAATGGCTTCATGGTGCCAATAACTATACCTTTTGCATGATAAAAAGTAAATAAATCTTGAAGTATAATGACACATTTCCTAAACTTTAATATGAATATATGTATTAATAAACAGCTTCGCCATGAGCGCATGATACGCCCGATGTCTTGTGTGGAAGTTTTATGCAATAATCATAAATAGTTTCTGAGAAAGTTTTAAGCAAAAACCATATATTGTTTTTGAGACACGCCAAGACATGTGAAACCCCCAACTTTTTTTTTTTACAAAAAACTAAATATCACTGAAATAAAATTTTGAATCAAAACCAAAAAGTATACAGATCTTTAGATTAATATAACAAAAAAGTGTGTAAAGTTTTAAGCAAATATCATAAATTATTTTAGAGATACGGCGTGACATGCATAAAATCCTCCCCTGTTTAACAAAATACTCAATAACTCCAAAATAAAGTTTTAAATCATCACCAAAAAGTATACAGGTCTTTAGATTAATATAACAAAGAAGTGTGTAAAGTTTTAAGCAATGATCATAAATTGTTTTTGAGATACGGCACAACATGTAACCCCCCCTTTTTTTACAAAATACTCAATAACTCAAAAATGAAATTTTGAATCATCACCAAAAAGTAAACAGATCTTTAGATTAATATAACAAAGACATGTGTAAAGTTTTAAGCAATAATCATAAATCGTTTTTGAGATATGGTTCGACATGTATAAAAACCCTCCCCCTTTTTTAAAAAATTAAATTTTGAATCATCACCAAAAAGTATATAGATATTAAGATTAATATAACTAAGAAGTATTTTAAGTTTTAAGCCATAGTCAAGAATCGTTTTTGAGATACGGTGCAACATGTGAAAAAAACACACCCCTGTTTAAGTTACAAAGTGCCGTAACTCAAAAAGTTTTAATCTTATTTTCACAAAAAAAGTATACAGATCATTTGACCATCATAAGCAACAACTATCTCAAGTTTCATGAAATTTTGATAAGTCGTTCTCAAGTTACGCCGCGACATGTTTACGCCGGACAGACGGACGGACACCGGACATTTGTATATACCATAATACGTCCCGTCAAAATTTTGATGGGCGTATAAAAAGTAAATATTCCAAGATATTTCTCTTAAATATTCAAACAATTGTCAAGAAAACTTGCTGATTTATTGCATTAATAAAAATATTTAAACGAGCACTCGCACCTGCAAAGTGAAAAGGTATAAATATAAGTTGCAATAACTTGTTTCCCAATTTACTATAATAAATAAATATGTTTAAACTAAACATGGGGCACATGAAAAATATCTTGGTTGTAAATAGGAAAGTTATATTTGCCATACCAGGATACCCAAAACCACCATTCTTTGCTGATATACACGTATGTGTCTAAGCTTTAATTGCTTTGGAACATGTCAACTTCTACCTCTATTCCAATGGCCTGCGTAGAAAATCTCTTAGTTTAGTAAGCAGGCAATATCAAATACCAATGGGACATTCAACAAGAACCTGTCATACTGTAGGACATTCAACAAGAACCTGTCATACTGTAGGACATTCAACAAGTACCTATCATACTGTAGGGCATTCAACAAGAACCTACTATACCAATAGGATATCCAACAAGTATCTGTCTTACTGTAGAACATTCAACAAGAATCTACTATACCAATACGACATTCAACAAGTAACTGTCATACTGAAGGACATTCAACAAGTACCTATCATACTGTTGGACATCCAACAAGTTCCTGTCATACTGTAATGTAGGGAATTCAACAAGTACATGTCATACTGTAGGACATTCAACAAGAACCTACTATACCAATAGGACATTCAACAAGAACCTGTCATACTGTTGGACATTCAACAAGTACCAATCGTACTGTAGGACATTAAATACGAACCTACTATACCAATAGGATATCCAACAAGTACCTGTCATACTGTAGGACATTCAACAAGTACCTACTATACCAATAGGACATTCAACAAGAATCTGTCATTCTGTAGGACATTCAACAAGTACATATCATACTGTAGAACATTCAACAAGAACCTACCATACCAATAGGAAAGCCAACAAGTACCTGTCATACTGTAGGACATTAAAAAAAAAACTACTATACCAATACGACATTCAACAAGTAACTGTCATACTGAAGGGCAATCAACAAGAACCAACTATACCAATAGATATCCAACAAGTACCTGTCATACTGTAGGACATTCAACAAGAACCTTCTATACAAATAGGACATTCAACAAGAACCTGTCATACTGAAGGACATTCAACAAGAACCTACTATACTGTAGGACATTCAACAAGTACCTTTCACACTGTAGGACTTTCAACAAGAACCCACTATACCAATTGGATATCCAACAAGTACCTGTCATACTGTAGGACATTAAACAAGAACATACTATACCATTAGGACATTCAACAAGTACCTAACATACGGTAGGACATCCAACAAGTACCTGTTATACTGTAGGACATTCAACAAGCACATGTCATACTATATGACACTCAACAAGTATATGTCATACTGTAGGACATTCAACAAGAGCCTACTATACCAATAGGACATTCAACAAGAACCTTCTATACCAATAGGATATCCATCAAATACATGTCATGCTGTAGGACATTCAACAAGAACCTACTATACCAATAGGACATTCAACAAGAATCTACTATACCAATAGGATAACCAACAAGTACCTGTCATACTGTATGGCATTCAACAAGAACCACCATATTGTAGGACATTCAACAAGAACTTACTATTCTATAGGACATTCAACAAAAACCTGTCATACTGTAGGACATTTTACAGGTACCTATCAAATTGTAGGACATTCAACAAGAACCTACTATACCAATAGGACATTCAACAAGAACCTGTATTACTGTAGGACATTCAACAAGTAGCTATCATACTGTAGAACATTCAACAACAACCTTATATACCAATAGGATATCCAACAAGTACCTGTCATACTGTAGGACATTCAACAAGTACTTAACATACTGTATGACATCCAACAAATACCTGTCATACTGTAGGACATTCAACAAGTACCACCATACTGTAGGACATTCAACAAGAACTTGCTATACTGTAGGACATTCAACAAGAACCTGTCATACTGTAGGACTTTCAACACGAACCTACTATACCATTATGACATTCAACAAGTACCTAACATACTGTAGGACATTCAACAAGAACCTACTATACCATTAGGACAGTTAACAAGAACCTACTATACCAAAAGGATATTCAACAAGGACTTACTATACCATTAGGACATCCAACAAGTACCTGCTATACCTATAGGACATCCAAAAAACACCTGATATAACTAGATGAAATTCAACAAGTACCTACTACGATATTTTGTCATGAAATAAGCAATTTATACATAGTAATAGAAATGAATTGTTTCTGTACCCTTATTGACCCCTATTTCCTAAACAGTTCGGGCCATAACCGCCAAAATGCATCCCAACCTTCCTTTTCCGGTATGGAACCTTATGTACAATTTCAGAATGATATATACACTTACACACAAGTTGGTGTCTGGAAACTCAAAAAATGCTTATTTGGACCGCTTTTTAGGTCCTTTTAAAATTCTTAAACTTGTGACCATAACCCCCAAAATCAATCACAACCTTCTTTTTGTGGTTTCATAGAGATCCATTTACTTAAACTAAAATTATTGTCTGGAAACTAAGTGTCTTCGGACGACGCAAACGACGACGACGTGATACCACAATACGACTGCAAAATTTGTTTGCGGTCGTATACAAATTATTGTTACATTGAAGTGCATTAATGTAACAATAACGCAATGTAACATGGTAGCCGTAGACCTATAAAATATGTTATATTTGTAATTATTCAGATCCCTACCCAACCATTTATTCCGGCAACTACTAGTAGTCTCCAATGAAACAATAATGGTTTTGTAATTTAGATGTAGCCAGTGCAATAAAAATATCTACAATATGTGTTGCCCAGTGCGGGTAGCTGACTATGCAGAATGGGCTTTGCTCATTGTTGAAAGCCATACGGTGACCTAAAGTTGTTACTTCCTGTGTCATTTAATCTCTTGTGGAGAGTTGTCTCATTGGCAATTACATCACATCTTCTTTTTTACAATTATGGAGAGTTGTCTCATTGGTTATCATACACCATTTTCTTTATTAATATAAGCCCTTTATTAAGCAGCATAACTTATACAGTTTTTTCACATCTATTTCTTTCTGATTGTGAATAATTAATATACGTCAATTGAAAGTACATGTATATTGACGATCTTGACCCTGGCTACACAAACACATACTAATGATATACACACAGTCAATGCCTCGCGCAGAAGTTCTGTTCATACTTTTGAACAAAATTTAAGAAATTCAAAGAAAGCTTGATGGATTGTTTAACGTCCAGTGGCAAATAGTTCATGCATGTTCAGGACAAAATCCAAATAATGATAAATAAAACAGGAAGCTAGGTCCTGTAATAGGGGTCGTTGAGGACGAAGGTCTGGGAATTTGGAAATCCCATGCATTGGCAAATGAGGGTTTAATGGATAGGAACAGAAATTTAGAATTTCAGTAGACCACCTACGAACCCCTCAAAGAGTTGTTGCAAGTTTCTTAACGTGTAGAGAGCGTGGCATTCTTTCTCCTTCATGCATCCGATTTAACATCACCATTTTGACCTGAATTGACTGCGTCTGTATACATCCTGTACAGCCAAACGGACGCCTAACTTTGGCACGGTTTTATATAGGTAGAATGGTGTCTTCCCGATTGTCCCCCCTTTTTAAAATTACAGGTGAAAGGGTAATGAAATTTTGTGGGACAATCGGGAATATGTTTGTGGGACAATTAGGAAGTTTAAATGTGGGACAATTGGGAACTGTTTTTTAAGTGATTAATTTGTTTTTTATAGCGTGTTGCAGTTAATCAACATGATCAAAGGTTACTAATCAATGTAACTTATAAAATATGAACAAAATAAGAACAAATAATAATATTTACATATTTTATTTTGCTCATAGGTACAATTGAAGTATACGTATCATATAATATAATATGAAGTCTTTTCGAAAATTAAAAAAAATTTAGTCTAAGATGCATATTTTTTTTTAATTATTTTTTATTGACCTTGAACTAGCGGTCAGTACTGCGAATACTCTCAGATCTCACGGTACTTACTGTCTTTGTTGTGGTCATGTCCCAAGCCAGGAGCCTGTATGTCAGTGGTTGTCGTTTGTTGCCGTGTAACATATTTGTTTTTCATTCATTATTTGTCTGTGCGCCCGTTCGTTCGTCCGTCTTTTAAGACCAAGTGCGGGAAGCTAATTGAAAACCAGCAACTAATCAACAAAAAATCATGTGTGTAATTGTGTGTAATTGAGGTTTCAATATGTCCTTACGTAAAAATTAAATTTACGCCGCGTTCCAGAGAGGGAACAGCTTCTCTTTTGGCAAATAATTTGTCGTTACAGCTCATTTACTTATAACTAAGTTGAGGTTTATTCTAGCATTTGTTGATAGAAGCGAAATGATCTGAACGAAAGTTCTAGTTATATTTTCTATATAAAGGGGGATATGATGACATATTATTATATCCAATACTCCATTCACTAATGCTTACTAGTGTATACATGATATTTTTTCTTTACAAATTGCTTATGTCGAATTGTCGACCCAAGTAAATAAATTCGGAGAATTTAGTCAGTGGTACACTTGAATGTGACATTAATTATGTTTTGATTTTTTCATGAACTTAAATATTGATATGAATAGATCTTTTCAAAGCTCTGATAGGGGCAATGCAGAATATTTAACCACGGTACTGTGGTATGTTTGCCAAATATCGGTCCTTATTTTTTTTTACAAAACGCTTATGTCGAATTGTCGACCCAAGTAAATAAATTGATCGAGAATTTAGTCAGTGGTACACTTGAATGTGACATTAATTATGTTTTGATCTTTTCATGAACTTAAAAATTGATATGAATAGATCTTTTCAAAGCTCTGATAGGGGCAATGCAGAATATTTAACCACGGTACTGTGGTATGTTTGCCAAATATCGGTCCTTGTCAATTTGTTTTGTCCGTAAAACGCTTTTATTTTGGCAAGTTCAGAAACTATTAAAAGAAAATGTAATTAAACATTTAATATTTAATAGTTTATTATCATTAAATAGTTCAAACTTTCCTTAAAATACTTGTCAGGGTCGATATCAGATGGTGAGTTAACTTAACATAGACTAGTCTTCAAAATTTCTACGGACCGACTTGTCTAATAATCATCATTAAAGCGTTTGACAGATAATGATTGATTTGCCTTATATTAAACGCTAAGGTTACATTGACGTTGATTTTTTAATATTAATAAATGATTTATTAATATTAAAAAATCAGACTGAATATTTAATATTAAAAAATGATTTTTTAATATTAATAAATGATTTTTTAATATTAAATATTCATTTATTAATATTAAAAAATCAGACTGAATATTTAATATTAAAAAATGATTTTTTAATATTAATAAATGATTTTTTAATATTAAATATTCATTTATTAATATTAAAAAATCAGCGTATTATTTAATATTAAAAATTCGATTTCTTAATATTAAAAAATGATTTTTTAATATTAAAAAATCATTTATTAATATTAATAAATGATTTTTTAATATTAATAAATAGGGAATAAATTCCACAACGGCTTGCCATACGGATCAATGATTATTCTCATGTCTGATAGGCATGTTTTAAAAGATTATTCATTTCTACTCACCAATTGTAATTACCAGCTCAGCTTATATTGTGCTGTAGTGTCCATCTACCATGTCAACGATTTTGTGTAAAATAAATTTGCCATTTGAAGATGCCGACATGCGACAAGTAGGGTACGGTAACGTTAAATCGTTTACGGGCGTATTTTCCGTTTTTAATCACCTCACCTCTGTATCTTTAACCCCCTTTGTAGAGGAACCATACGCTAGTATGTATAACTTGTGGCTTTCTAATATACAGTGATGCCTCCACCAAATGCTTTGAAGTGCTGAGACTATATACAGTGAGATCCTATCCACACACAATTATATTACAATTCCGTTATCCTGTATTTACAATGTTTCTGTGTTGATTAAAAGTCATGTCACATACTTTAAAATTCCTCTCTTTCTTTATATATACACTGGTATCACATTTATACCCCTAACCGATAGATGTATTCTTTAAAAATTAGTATCGATCTTTAAAAATATCAACAGCACTATTCCATAATTGCGGTAAAAACGGTAAAAAGATAAAAGAATGATGAATGCCTCTTCCTCATGAATTAAAAGTTGTATTACAAAGTAATTATCTAAAAGTTATATTCATTTCTTCTAAAAGGTCCTTCATGTATTGTTTAAAATTCTGTTTTCTATATATAATCTAAAATATTTTCACTTTAAGATCGCACACTTTAAAAAAATGTCATCACTAGCATAACTTTAGTATGTATATATATATGCTAAAATAGGTTCGTTATGTTATTGTAAAATTGATTAGTTTCTTCTTTTTACTGTGGAAGCGATTATCTTTTCCTTTTTTAGAGTCATACTTATTAAAATTATCATCCACATACTATTTTATAGCGGGCTATATGTAACTGGTATATCAAGCGTCTAGTAAGGCGTTCTATTTTTGCTACACTGGCTGGAGAGAGTTTCTTTGATGTTGCTAACGGTGTGATGTCCAGAATTATTTGTAACTTTTCACTGTCAACTAGTTCATTAAATTTAATTCCAAGACTGTTAAGTACCTCAACTGTTTCTAGAAGTATCTTGTTCCTGATATTTCGGAGTTGTATGCAGTGTAGTATGAAATGAGTCACAGTTTCATCATCCTTTGAGCATAGCAGGCACTTCGGATCGGTTTCATCCTTATACATTTTTATTCGCTTACTTTGTAGAATATATGATCCAGTAAGCAGTTTTAGTTTAACTGGTAGTCTTGCCGTATCTATGGCTGAGTGACAGTTAATTCTGAATAGAGGATGAATTTTACCTTTGTCAAGGTTTCCCGTTGTAAGATGGTCTAGTCCTTTATACAGTGGCAGCAGTTGCACTAGTGACTTGCTCCAGTAATTATGCACTGTTCTCTTGATGTTTCAGGTCCACGAGGATTTTTTGACAGGGTGGTCCATGTACCATATAGCTTCTTGAGATTGTACTTCCTGAGCATATGTTTTATGGCTACGAACCAACTAGCACTTTGGATGTTTTTACGGTTAGTTGTCGTCTAGCTAGCGATTTTTCCATACTTTCTTCATGCTGGTTACAGATGTTGTTGAAGAGTCCAAGTGCTCGGATATGTATTTGGGCTTCTACTGGCAATATTCCGGTTAAGATGTTGATAGTTATATCTGCTACGCAAGTTGGTAATGAAAGTATTTGCTTGAGTAGCTTTTTTTGGAAATTTTCGATTAGTGCCAACGAGCTTGTTGTAGGTAGTATTAGCTCCAGGCCATAGAGAAGTACTGGGGATACATATATTTTGTACAGATGTACCATTGTCTCTACATCTAATCCATTATAGCCGTGAAACCCTCCTCCCAGGAGGCTATATGCGCTTCTTCTCGCTTTTTTTATATTTTCCTCCACATTAGCAGTCATGTTTTCTTTTAATGACGTGGTTCTGATGATTCCCAAGTGTGTGGCACTTCTCACTGATGGCATTTCGTGTTGTCCCATGGTAAGGGATGTTGCTACAGGATCCCGTTTTTGCTTTCTGTTGGTAATGGTAAGTACCACGCTTTTTGCAGGTTGTAATTGGTAGCCTTCCATGTATGCGTAATCACAGCCATGTTTATAAGCAATTGTGCTTGGTCTGGTTCCTCGCTAATTAGTGCGACGTCATCTGCACAAGCAGTACTGTTTACGCTTATGTTTCCAATTCTATATCCTGCATCAGTTGTGTCATACATGTTCAACAGCTGGTTGATGTATAATTTGTAGAGGTTGGTGCTAAGTATACCTCCTTGTCGCACTCCCTGGTTTACATCGAATGGCTGAGAGATGTTTCCTTCCCATTTAATAGCACTTTTAGCATTTTCGTGGAGATTTTTGATCAGTCCCCAGTGTCCATCGTCGATTCCTGCCAAAAAGACCCTCCTGAGCATGTGACTATGGATGACAGTGTCAAAGGCAGCTTTTGCGTCTAAGAGTACCAGTTGCAAAGTTGTGTTGTTGTCGTTGGATTCTCTGTACTTGTAGCAACTAGGGCAGCCATGGTTAGCTGTTTGATTGTTGTCTATTGTTGGGACTGTTGAGATTAATGAGAATGTTCAATAATATACTTAGTGCTTCAGCAGCGTGGCTTGGTCATCCCATGCCTTCTGATCCACACCAAATATCCAAATATAGTATGTGTTTTTGTTTAACGCCAACAGTCTGTCCTGATCTGAGTGGAGAATTCAGCAAGCCAAGCTTTGGCTAATACAGGTTTAAGATGTATCCCGTCAAGGTAAAGCTGATAATTAATGTACTGCTTGCGCGGTTTATCTTTGCCTCTTTTCACCTTTTTACTTGCTTTTAGGTGAAGGTTGAGAAGTGGTGTTTGTACTTGGAGGGAGGCGTTTAATTCTTGTATTTTCTTATTTATTTCGTCTATCTGCTTATGTAAATCTTGATCTTGGTTGACGTAGTCGTTAGTAGACAGGCTTTTAGCTCGAGCATTCCATTTTGTAATTGAGTAGTGTGGGATTTCAACGAATGTTAATCTAGAGTTTGGATATTGATGAATGAGTGTTTGAAATTTTTTAAGATCTTCAAATATATTGTCGGCTGCAGTGGGATGTTGACTTGCTAATGATATGGTATGGTCTTTATTTTTTACGGTCAGGTCACATGTTCCAAGCCAAATGTATAAATGTATATTTCCTAGTTCTCTTATTTTGTATTTGAGGTTTCTCTCCAACCAGTGAAGGGAATTTTTTTATGTTGGCTCCACTTTTATTCCACCATACGATTTGTTTGTCTTCTGGATGATAGGCTTGGGTTTTAAGATATCCCCCTTTACTGTCAGAAAGTACGACTGGTGTTAATAGTTTATTGCCCAATGTGGACGGTCTTGGCTTTTGCAAGTAATCTCGTATTTTGTTCTCTGACATGAGCGGATTGAAAAGAAATTCGCCGCGGTTAGGGGTCGGCGGATGAGTAAAATGTTATTCAGATGTAGTTAATACTGAGTTGTTTACTTTTTGAAGTGTTTGTTATTGTTTGGCCTATAAACAATATGGCGCGGAAAACTTCGCGGGAGGTCTGAACTGCCGGCTTGTTGTTATTCACTGAATAATTGTAATTAGGATATTGTGTGTGGTCAATTCGAATGTTTTGTGTAAGATAATGTCAAGTTAGTATTTTCCCACTACTTATTGGACTTTAGAAGTCCCCTTTCACTAAATAGGACTTTAAATTTTATGAGAGCACAGAAAAACAACTTCCACCATTGAACCTCGTGACCCGGACCTATTCAATCAAGCTTGTCAGATTTGATTAATTATCGTCGGAAAATGTCCCAAATGGATATAGTAATTCAAATTAAACCAGCTTTACTATGCTGTATTTATGGAATATATATAACCTGGTCTTTGAATGTACTTCAGGTACACTGGCCTTTTTCTGCTATAATATTCAAACTTTATCTTTTAACGAAGTCTTCTGGTATGTAATATTTTTTTATTAAAGGCTCTCGAATTATAGACTAATTAAAAATAAAGATGGAAAGTCAAACACATGAGTCTGGCAAAACAATGGCATGACAGTAAACGGAAAACGAGAAAAGACATAGATTCTAGTTATATATATATATGGCGATTATATATATATATGGCGATATATATGATAGATTCTAGTTATATATATATATGGCGATCCGATGGATACATCTGTTGTAGGGTTGTCACTGACTCAGACGTACTTATGAATATAATTATTTTCTGTGACTGTATCTTACATTAATTTGTAGGATCCTTTACTATAGATAATTTAGCTGATCTGTAACAATAACATCTTCATGCCTTATATATCATGTACTGTAGTACGCCGCTAGATTAAAACTGACGTGGAAAGGTAACATATGGCCACCGAAAGCTCTTTTTATGAGAGCCCAGGTGGTCGTGTGGTCTAGCGGGACGGCTGCAGTGCAGGCGATTTGGTGTCACGATATCACAGTAGCATGGGTTCGAATCCCGGCGAGGGAAGAACCAAAAATTTGCGAAAGCAAATTTACAGATCTAACATTGTTGGGTTGATGTTTAGACGAGTTGTATATACATTATGTACACAGCCATGTATCACCATCATTGATGGCGATCCGATGGATACATCTGTTGTAGGGTTGTCACTGACTCAGACGTACTTATGAATATAATTATTTTCTGTGACTGTATCTTACATTAATTTGTAGGATCCTTTACTATAGATAATTTAGCTGATCTGTAACAATAACATCTTCATGCCTTATATATCATGTACTGTAGTACGCCGCTAGATTAAAACTGACGTGGAAAGGTAACATATGGCCACCGAAAGCTCTTTTTATGAGAGCCCAGGTGGTCGTGTGGTCTAGCGGGACGGCTGCAGTGCAGGCGATTTGGTGTCACGATATCACAGTAGCATGGGTTCGAATCCCGGCGAGGGAAGAACCAAAAATTTGCGAAAGCAAATTTACAGATCTAACATTGTTGGGTTGATGTTTAGACGAGTTGTATATATATATACATTATGTACACAGCCATGTATCACCATCATTGATGGCGATCCGATGGATACATCTGTTGTAGGGTTGTCACTGACTCAGACGTACTTATGTATATATATATATATTTTTATATTTTTTGTTTGGGCATGTATCATATTTTCCCTCCGGTTTATATGATCCGTTCATCCTATATATTGACTCTTAAAATTCAAGAGTTAATCTAAAAATGAGGGTACTTTCTCTAAAAATGAGGGTGCTTTTTATATGGCCTTCCAAATACCGTTTCGATCCCTAACATCACTGAAGAGACATTTATTGTCGAAATCCGGATATGGTGTACTAAAGAAATATTGACACCGAATGTTTGTGGCACAACATCCTGTCCACAAGTTAACAATTTTTTTTTTCTTTCTGTGACGTATTAAATTTATAAGATCCATTTTGTTACAACCTGTGATCAATTTTATTTGGCAATCGCCAATGGCAGTCAGCAGGGTTAAAGAACATCAGTTGTTCGACCTGTTAGTCAAATGCGTTTTGTTTAAATATACTTTTTCACTCTTTTGGTCTTTTGGAAAATGTTGTTTGTGCTGTTTTTAGACCCTTCTACAACGAAATTTGTTTGACATGCACACGTATAAAAATTGCGGTTTTTATCCAACGCAGTCATAGGTTTGAACGTAGTTTTCAATTTAGACTCGTTTATATTTTTTGTTTGGGCATGTATCATATTTTCCCTCCGGTTTATATGATCCGTTCATCCTATATATTGACTCTTAAAATTCAAGAGTTAATCTAAAAATGAGGGTACTTTCTCTAAAAATGAGGGTGCTTTTTATATGGCCTTCCAAATACCGTTTCGATCCCTAACATCACTGAAGAGACATTTATTGTCGAAATCCGGATATGGTGTACTAAAGAAATATTGACACCGAATGTTTGTGGCACAACATCCTGTCCACAAGTTAACAATTTTTTTTTTCTTTCTGTGACGTATTAAATTTATAAGATCCATTTTGTTACAACCTGTGATCAATTTTATTTGGCAATCGCCAATGGCAGTCAGCAGGGTTAAAGAACATCAGTTGTTCGACCTGTTAGTCAAATGCGTTTTGTTTAAATATACTTTTTCACTCTTTTGGTCTTTTGGAAAATGTTGTTTGTGCTGTTTTTAGACCCTTCTACAACGAAATTTGTTTGACATGCACACGTATAAAAATTGCGGTTTTTATCCAACGCAGTCATAGGTTTGAACGTAGTTTTCAATTTAGACTCGTTTATATTTTTTGTTTGGGCATGTATCATATTTTCCCTCCGGTTTATATGATCCGTTCATCCTATATATTGACTCTTAAAATTCAAGAGTTAATCTAAAAATGAGGGTACTTTCTCTAAAAATGAGGGTGCTTTTTATATGGCCTTCCAAATACCGTTTCGATCCCTAACATCACTGAAGAGACATTTATTGTCGAAATCCGGATATGGTGTACTAAAGAAATATTGACACCGAATGTTTGTGGCACAACATCCTGTCCACAAGTTAACAATTTTTTTTTTCTTTCTGTGACGTATTAAATTTATAAGATCCATTTTGTTACAACCTGTGATCAATTTTATTTGGCAATCGCCAATGGCAGTCAGCAGGGTTAAAGAACATCAGTTGTTCGACCTGTTAGTCAAATGCGTTTTGTTTAAATATACTTTTTCACTCTTTTGGTCTTTTGGAAAATGTTGTTTGTGCTGTTTTTAGACCCTTCTACAACGAAATTTGTTTGACATGCACACGTATAAAAATTGCGGTTTTTATCCAACGCAGTCATAGGTTTGAACGTAGTTTTCAATTTAGACTCGTTTATATATATATATATATATATATATATATTTTCCCTGCCTCAAATTTACTCAAATGCAATTTATAGAGCCAACACTAAGTTAAATGAGAATGCATTCATTTATATTCACAATATTAAAAAATGTTACATCTTAAATTTAATTAAACATAATTATTAAGATCACGCGTTTTCAAGTGTTCACGGCCGACATTCGTAATTATTTAATAAGGGTGTAAAATGATCTGTATTGCAATCACTTGTAAACCTTTAATATAAAGGTTCAGGTTCTTACATTCAATGAATAAATGTTATTTCGGCAATCTGTTGATTTTTTTTTAGTCAATTCGCGGCGGTTTGTTCAGCAGTATGACTTTGAGCTACTTTTTAAAATATACAAAACATGTTAAATAGGATGAAGTAAGAATTCAAATTGAATATTTTTTTTAAATTTAATTAACATGATTAAAGGGACGTGGTAGACTTTCAGTTAACATACACCGTCTTCTTTCTAATTTTTATTTTATTTTTAAAAGGGGAGCAACCCCTGATAAACAATGGGAAAGTTTCACTCGTTTTGTGTCCAAATGATTAAAATCTGAACACGACTGGACATGGTCTGACAACATCTTGACGTTACTTTGTATCCATGGTCTGTTTTGGTCTGACATGGTCTTAACGGGTCCAAACAACCCGCTAGACGATTCAGTCTTTTCCGTCTTGACACGCCTTAACGAACTGATTTACCTGACGAGGCTATCGATCTGAACGGCGACTTAACGATCTTAAATATCATGACGAATTTCTCTAGCGGTAAATCCAGTCAATCAAGATGTGATCAGACCAAAATGACCGTTTCAGACTGAAATCGGGCTACTAGTGATTGCTCTTTCATTATAATGTTTACAATTTGTTTGCATTTTGCCTTTTATGATAAAACTATTGTAGATAAATATAAATTTCTAATAAAAAATTATCAGCAAGGCGAGATCCACACACAATTTAAAGTTTGCTGATAGAGTTAGGAGACTCTCACTCTTCATATACATAAGTGTTTATAAAAGAATGCTTCGTGTAAACAAACGCCGTTTGAGTGAAATAAAAGACAAAAGATGACGATGTTTAGAACAATATTTACCGCTTTCGGCCAATGTTGTAGACTTTTCCATAAGTGTCTGACCAAGAATATCTGTTTTCCACCTACAAGTGTAATCACCAGCATCTTGACTATTGCAAAATGGTATAGTCAGAATGTTTGAGGTACCAACATGCCTGCCTTCGAGTGCACGAATAGTTTCTCCAGCGTTTGAGTGAATCCACGGGACTGGAGTGGCACCGACCAATTCTAAAGTACACTTTAACTCAATGCTATGTGAAGTGTCACAATAGGTCCGTCTTTCTAATTCTAAACTAGCTAAATAATAATAATAGACAAATATTTTATATCCTTTCAACCCTCTTATAGTTCTACAATTTAATTAGTATCAAAAAGTATACCCTATATAAATGTTCATTATTCAGACGCATAATAAAACATTTAGTTGTTGCAAATTTAAAATAAAAAAGTTAAAACATTATTTTTAATATCCATGTATTGCATTAGAGAGGTACATTTATACATCAACAAACGGCAACCAACGAATTACAGTCATGACTTGGGACAGACATATACATACAGAATGTGGCGGGGTTAAACATGTTAGCGGGATCCAACCCCTCCCCCACTAACCTTGGACAGTAGTATAACAGTACAAAATAAGAACTATGTTTAGTCTGTTTACTTTTTAGGAATACCAAATGTCATCCTTATGGTTGTGCTGTTAAATATTTAGTTTTCCGCGCAGTTATTTAGTAAACAAGAACAACTGATGATGTTTTATCTTTCAAAAGGGAAGGAAAATAAGAAAATCATCTCGTATCGTCTTTAGTTTTTAACAAGTTGTTCACATCTAAATGGATATATATATACCTATGATGTTTTTCATTATAAAGCTGAAAAGACATTCATGTTCGTTTTGGTAAAAACAATTTTATTATCGTGTAAAAGAGGGACGAAAGATACCAAAGGGACAGTCAAACTCGTAAATCTAAAACAAACTGACAACGCCATGGCTAAAAATGAAAAAGACAAAAGAAAAACAATAGTACACATTACACAACATAGAAAACTAAAGAATAAACAACACAAACCCCACCAAAAACTAGGGGTGATCGCAGGTGCTCCGGAAGGGTAAGAAGATCCTGCTCCACATGCCTTATAACATATTTTATTTGAAAATAAGATTGATAAAACATGTATTAAGGTATTTGTAAATTACCTGGTCCTAAAATAATTTGTTCTACGATTAATCCATATTGATTAGAAATTGACAATTGTAAACATCGCTCGGGCGTCTCTTGAAATTATGAATTGATAAGTGTGATATAAATCCCTCGGTCGTAACATCCACATTGTACTGCTTAAGTACAACCGTCATGTTGTTTACGGCTATGGTGTATTGTGGGTCTCCGTTTAGGCTATTGTTTCCTAGTAACCATTGAATATTGAAATCGTATGGAATGGAATAAAACACAACGGACAATATCAAATCATCTCCGTCGTCTTCTGTATGCTGATTTAATACAATAGGAGGACCTGTAAAAAAATATCTTTAAAATTGATATTGATGAAACCACAAATGTTTGCCAATTTTAGTGATACATATATAAAACATGGATGAATCAATGGCGTTTGTGTTTGTAGCAGTTCAGTTTCACGTTTGTTCCGTTTTCTCTCCTATAGTGGATAAGTTTCCTTCAGTTTTATTTTGTGACCCGGATTTGTTTCAGTTAAATCGAGTTATTACTATTGAACAGCGGTATAGCCTTTATTAAACGTCCAGCGGCAGATTTTATTTTATAAATAAACTCATCATAGATACTAAGACTAAATTTAGTGTATACATCGACATGCGTTATGTCAACAAAAGACTCATCAGTGACGCTCGAATCCAAAAAAGTTAAAAAGGCCAAATAAAGTACGACGTTGAAGAGCATAGAGAACCAAAATTCAAAAAAAAATTGCCAAATACAGCTGTCATATAGTACAATTGTGAAATGCCTGACAGTATAATAAAGAAAAAATGTTGAGACTTTTTAGATTGGTCAGATCTTCTTCAGTACAGTTGCGAATGTGGGTGATTTATAACCGGTCATTCCTGGTTCAACTTATAAATAAGAAAAAGCCTTGCCTTATATCCAATGTGCATTACGTTTTGTACACGCTAGTTCATTGATTAAATAGTTACTTGTAAACTTTCAGTGAAAACACATATTATTCCCTCATCTAACAGTAGCATTTCCAGGTTTGTACCTCATTTTGAAAGTATCGACAGAGAAGAGATTAAGAAACAACGAACATTTCATAAAAATGTTTGAGTGCATACTAATTCTTACGTACCATTGACTAAAAGATGTACAGATCTGTTAATATTTGGCAGCAGAGAATAGTCTGTTGACAGCATACACATGTATTCTCCAGAATCATCATCATTACAAAATGAAAAATGGAGAGTATGCGTGTCCTCATCAACAAGATCTTTATTCAGTTCCCTTATGAATGTCCCATTACGTGAATGTATCCAACGTATCAAATTAATTGTTAAGTAGTTATATTCACACGGAAGATCGACGGATTGAGACGCATTGCAATGCTGTGTAGTTGATCCATTGTCTAAAATAGATTGATACATAAATAATTTAATTTTGGATGTATAGAGTCTTCTGATTGGCTGACGTAGTTTTGTTTATCAGCTCATACATATAATTTTATCATGTGACTGTGGAGACATCAACGTTTTTTATGGTTTACTCAGGTTCAAAATTGAATTAGCAATTAAATTATAAGAAATGACTGTTATATTTTTTTCTGTCTATGAAGACATAACCTAAAAGATGTGGCGCACAATGAAAAACCGCGTAGCGGCTTATTTTAAAGTGTTCACCACATTTTTAATATTGTTTCGAACAATACCTCATAAAAATTCCTAAAATGAATAATTGAAATACTGAAAAAGCAACAAATAAGATCAATAAAAACAGTGCAGTGGATTTAATAAAACGAATTATATTTTATTTTATTCTCTACTAAAGCAGACAAAAGTTTGGTTTTCAATTGCGTTATTTATCTTGGGTTGTGCGTGTATAGCAGGATATTTCCCTACCTATCTATTTATGCTATTATAGCGTTATACTACATGTACTCTTTCTTTAAAACATTTATTCCTTACCTATTCAGTGTCAGGTTTCTTTTAACAAACTGTTCGGTGCATAGAGATAAACGTTCTTATAGTACATACCAATGCAATGAAAGTCGTCAGGGACCAACGCAGACACTTGTTTGTGGTTGTTTGTACATGTACCACTCTGAACATTAAACTGCTTATCATGGCGTAAGTAAACTAACCACATCAAGTCACAATCACACTGTGTAAAACCTCCACTAAATTCTCTAAAATAGATACATTACATGCTTCATTTAACGTAAATTCAGTATACCCATGTCATTCCTTATGTTTGCAGATACTTATATAGTCTTGGCTCTTATGTTTATAAGTTTCAGCGTTCACGAAGTAGGAAATCGAGAAGGCATGTCGGACGAACAGAATTTATAAAACATTTGTTTTTTTATGAATATACCGTTACACATCTTAATGTTTTATACAAGGGTAAATTACTCTTTAATACATATGTAGTTCAAAAATAAAAAAAAAAGTACAAATTTAACTGTCCTAAAAGGGTGATAATAGGTAACAGTCAATATATAACAAGAAGGTGTCGTAAGATTGTCAATAACTTGAAATCAACCAGTCCACGCAAATAAAATCAGTTATTATAAGCTATATACAAATATTTTCATAGACTAGACAGGTAATGGTCTACATGATTACGCATACTTACATTTACAGCGGAACAAGTGCTCTTCAAAATCTGTCAATATTCGCATGAATGATATTCTTCATATTAACAGTATTACAACAATACTGACTATGCGTTGGTGGAACGTTTAAAGCTATTTGTTGGCAAATTCAAATAGTCCTTACAATGTTCAGATTTAGGAATATATGGTAAGTTATCAAAACTTATTGTTTTTTTAAGATATAGGTTTAGATGAAATTTCGGTTAATAAATTATGCTCACAAAAATTCATACCGAAATTTTGAAGCACTCACACCACAAATAAAAATGCATCGACTTCCTCTAAATGTCTTGCAAGAATGTCCAATGTCGAATTTCGCCGCATTTTAAAGTAAATGTTCTCAGTTATGACGTTATTTATTGAAAATTTTGATTTGATTCGTTCAAAAAAGGGCTTTTCTACGGAAGAATATTTGGGACATTGTAAAAAATAATTGAAAAATATTTTTTTTTTCAAAATCAAAAATTATTACATTTCAAATATTAAAATTTAGACTTTTACTCGAAATGTAACCTTTCGTTTCTCGAAATTTGGACTTTTACTTGAAATTTTGACTTTTTTAAAACTTGATATTTCGACTGTTTTTAACTCAAAGTTTCGACTTTTTTAAACTCCAAATTTCGGCTTTTATTAACTGTAGTTTTCGACTTTTTTAATCTCGAAATTTCACTTTTAAAACCTTAAAATTCCGTGATTTGAAAAGTTAAAATGTCGAGTTAAAGTCGAAATTCAAAGATTCGAAATGTAAAACTTTCGACTTTGAAAAAAAAGATCACTTATATTTTTTTTACTATGTCCCTAATACGCTTCCGTACTTTTTCCATAATTGTACAGTTACATACTTTTTAATCAGTGGGAAAGCCACGGATCGATTCTGCGCCTCCTTCCATATGACGTAACGGCCAGAAAATCAAGGGCGACAATCGCGATTTTTCATAGAGGGCGACAGTATCGCGCCATCGCGGCAATTTGTTTACATCGTGTACGTGTGATTTTTCGAGAAATTTATCATTAAAGACAATTAAACTTGTGTCATTTCATCATCAATTAGTTATAAAGTCAAGTTTTACAGGTGACCATGCTATTTTTTCTTCTTAGAAGATTTTATTTTACAAGAAACGAACATCTGAAAGTGACAAGTGACGTTGTTAATTTGGGAGATAAAAATATGGCGGGTGTTTTCCCCTTCTGAAAATAACTGACACATTTGCATCCTATTGGCTATTTAAATATAAAATGACCAAAAATAGCATCTTTGATGATAGGAGTCCCTAAATATTTGCATAAATACCTATCACTCCGTGTCAAATTGTAACTGAGGCTGCGAAAAGGAAGCACACAAATCGACGCCATTTTTCAACAGATTAAGGTTTCTGAGCTCACGAAATCCAAGTATTATTACTTTTAATGGTTAGTAGAAAGGTATTAATACCATCCATAACATAATTTATTGATCTGATCGGGTTATGGCTACATGTTTGCCTCTTTTCGATTCTTAAATCCAGTAAATTATCGTAGACCACATGTAAATAAACGCCCCTTTTCCAGCGTGAGACTTCAATTTGAATAAAACTTCAATTTTGGCAGGTCAATGTTAGCATTTAAATTTTAATTAAAGTTTTACAGTTGTGTAATGCATATGTGCTGATTTGTTTGGTTGTCTCGAATAGTAAAAAGGTTAATATTTTTATTTTTGAACCCAAAAAACACAAAAAACAAACAAAATAAAAATAGAGGAAAAAAATAACTATACCCAGGCAAAAGGGGGGTTCCAACTATATGTCCCCATTCAAATGCATTGATCGTCCCCAAAAAGAAACCCTATCCCTGGATCTGCAACTGGGAACTATGATTATTAATGCGTATAAAGAATTAGAGAATTATTACTATAGGAACAAGAATAGAGAATTATTACTATAGGAACAAGAATAGAGAAAATTTACCATAACATAAGTAAAAAATATAGCAAATGACATGCTAGTCCAAATAATTATGAAGTCTGACAGGACTCCTTTTTTTCTGGGACGACTTCCTATGCATCCCAGAAAAAAATCAAAATATTCCTAGCAGCAAACCTTAGGTCTGGTCATAAACATTTTGAACTATTGATGTGCTAATTTATATATTGAGAAAAGAGAAATTATGGACAAAAAGTATAAAAAAAAAAAGAAACCAATGAACTAAAAGAATAAATGATAAAGAAATGTAGAACACCCCATCCAGACCCTTGTCTATGTGAACAACAGTACTATTATTTTTGCTGAATAGTGCATATGGACGTGTAAAATATCTTTTAAAGATTTCAGGTATATGAAATATTCACCAGTAGGAAAGTATAAATTATGTCCCTCCTTCCATGCTAAAAAAAAATTATGTGATTTATTGTTGAATTTTATTGCCACCTTCAGTATTGACTAGGTGTTGTGGCCAGGTTTTATTGGCGTTGGATACATTTATTATCAATTACTGGTATGGAGAATTAAAGATATGAATGATTGAATGAAAAGTTATCTTTTAAATAACAGATACCTGTAAGATAATTTAATGTTGCATATTACGTTATACTTTATTAAAACATTATTTATATCTATTAAAAAGGTTAATATGTTATTATGGTGATGAATTTTAAATACTAAGTAAATGAATTTAAAGTAGAAAAAATTTCCAAACATCTGTTGGTGTGTATAAGTATTACCTTTTCTAGAGGACCTTTTTCGGGACGTTTGGATTGGGTATTTTTTAGCTCAGGATTTCAGGGTTGATCCTTCGGATTCCAGTATTTCCTTTCAACATTTTTTTTTAAATTGGGACCTCAGAAGATCATGTGTTTGTAAGTAGACAATTAAAATATATTATAATTTACCAATCATATAGCAACTCTAGAGAAGTTTGAAATTATATTCATTTGATAATATCATCTCCATAAATTATATATTTTCAGATAACAATAGGAATAAGAAGAGCAGGATTTCTATATTGAGGATTTACATGTATGGGACAGAGAACTATTTGACTTGATTTTACTTTAAAAAACTTTTTAATTTTAACAATAGTTCTCCTTAATTGTTTAAAATACTTTTTACATATTTTTCATTTTAACATTATTTTTATGACTTTGTATTTATTCATCATTTAATAAACTTTTATTTCTAAACATTTTTTTTTTTTTTAACGTGGATAATATACTTTATTGCACTCTATTGCTGTTAACAATTTACTTAGTGTACAGCATTGCACTAAGTATCCCTGATATATTAGTTATTAGGTATCCAGGGAGAATATCTAATAAAAGTAAATTGATGTTACATTACAATATTACAATATTTTAAATGATTTCATGTTTACCGGAGAATATTTCACTTCCGTCCGATAGTGTTTTTTAATATTAGATAAATGTGCATCGTTTTGCCATCATCATCTTTGTGATTTGGATAAATTTAATTCACAATACTTAGACAGTTTGTCTAATTTAAAAGGTAAGTTGATCATAATTTTCGTGATGTTTTGAATCATAATAAAAGTGTAACTGTTAACTTATTTGAAACCTGTTGTATTTTAGACTGAAATATCTAAACTACTCGGGTAAACATGATTATACACGACATCAGAGTGCACTACACATAGTTGTCAAAGATAAACACATAAAATATAAAGTAAAAAAGAAGACAAAAAAGTGTGTATTATACAATATTGAATGATACATTATTATCTTTTTTTTTAACACGTGGTATTAAAGTACATTATTGTCACCTGACATGCTCAAGTCATGTGACTTAATACTTGGGTCATGTGATCTCAGGGATATTTGTACAAATCCTTGTTATTATTTATGATCATTTATGTAGTTTAGGGTTTTTAAAATCAATTTACTGGTTTTTCTTTTAATTATATTATTGATTTCAACTATAGATTTTATTTCTGCCTTGAATATTTTAAAGATATCTATTTTTGTTCTTTTTGAGTCAGAGATGTAATATGATATGTAGATAGAAAAAAATATTACAGTCAAAAGAAAGTTAATTTCATAGTAAGCTTCGTCATTTATTTTATATCCTACTACAAGATTTTCTATATTAAGAATACTTTCATTGAAACCTATAAATTTAAGAAGGTTGGATATTTTTTATAAAAAAATGCTGTTGTAACTGCAAGAAAAATAAAAATGTTCATAATCTTCTTTTATACTGCAATGATTACATTTATTATTTGTGAGTATTTTCCATTTAACTAATAAATCATTGCATGGAAGTATAAAGTGAATTAATTTTCATCTAAACATTTTCAATTTATTGTCAGGTAAGTAGTTAAAAATGAAGTTGAAACAATTTTCTAGTTTGAAGTACAGGTTTTTGGCAAACATTTTTTCCCACATTATAACTCCTATAGGTTTGTCCAGTTTGTTTTCATTTATAATAATGTAATAAATTTGTTTTGTACTCATTTTAGAATTGATTTCTTGATTAAGCATGATTTTTAGACTATTTATAGTATTATGAATATTAACTTTAGTTTTAATTGAATTATCTTGATTTATTATTGTAAGCCATTGATTTGGTATAGCTTTTTTTAATGCAAGATATCTGCCTGATCCAATCTTGTTTGTTTTTTAGTTTAGAAAGTATATATGTTTCTGAAATTTGACCTCTATCATCTATGATATCATTTATGAAATACAAATTGCTTTTTACCCACTCTTCAAAGAATTAACATTTTCCATTTAGTCAGATACAGTTATTTCCCCATAGAAATTGTTTTCTTATTTGTAGAAAGTCATGTGGGTATGATGACCCACCTCCTTTAACACTAATCCAAGTTTTAATTAATTCTTGGTAAAATTCTGGAACACTCTTGAAAATTGATTTATCTAGATCATTTATATTTTTCAGATTCATTAGAAATATTATCAAGTTATTACCAAATTTATTAAAATAATATCTTGGTATAACTGTCCAATTGTCTGTTTCTAAACATTTTTATATTTTTATACATACAATGTGAAACACTCCACCATTTTATATTGATAATGTTGGGTAAATGTACATGAGACACAATACTGTTGCAAAACAATATTACCTAATGGCATGTCATTGAAAAACCTGAGATTCATTGATTGATGCAAAGCTAGCATATTCATAGGGCCCCCCTTTTATAGGAAAAAAATTGGTTGATTAAATAGGGAATCACTGGAGCGGGTCCTTCCTAAGTTATTCAGCAGCAGCAACATCCCCCCCCCCCCCCCCAAATAGAAAAAGTTCTGGATCGGTCACTGGTATCAGAAATATACATGTATGTACTGTAGTATTTGAGACATAAGAAAAATAAAAGATATAAAAAGTCAAAATGATGGTCTTTTATTCTTTATAAGGTTTGAATGACTTAAATGGAAAGTTTCTAGAATTGTTCACTTCTCCTAGACATAGTGTAAACTGGACCCCTGTTGTGTTCACTTATCGCTACACTTCGGTACAAAGCTACAGATGGAACGGCGGACCAGTTTAAACATAGTGAGGTCTCTCAAGTAGCCTATCATGACATGACTTTTCACTGTTTTGCTTCCATGTAGATTTCAAAGTGTGGTAACCCCTGCACCTAAATAAATCATTTTCAGTAGATACATATTTCTTTTTTCAGACTTTTTGATGAAAAGTTTAAACTAATATACAAATTAGAAAAAAGAAAACTGATCAACTTGAACCCACAACATATAATTGATCTCATGTGCTCTGGAAGAGTAAGCAGATCCTGCTCATTGTTTAGTATTATGAATGAGATGTCTATGTACCCTTTTCCTAGATATGTAAACACATGATTTTGCAAATTATTGCAATTGTGTGCTTTTAGAATGGAGTAAAATGTGTGAAAAGGTATTCTATTGCAGAAAAATCAGCACACAGATATAGGAATGGTATGATTCTTAAGAAACTATAGATCCTGTGTCCAAGATTTGTTTTCGTGTAAACTGGTGTAAAATAAAAATGTGGGTCAAGCAGTTATATCAATGCAACAAAACAGGATCACCAAAATCAGAGTGAGACATTCATATACCATTTTTAAAGTAGACCTTGGAAGTGATAAAGCATTTTGTTAATGCTTTATATGGTCATATTCATGTAGCTCTAACATGTATTACGAATTTGATGTACTAGGCATTGGGCATTCCTAATGAATGTTAATCTCAAGTTTTCAAGAGTTAAATATGCCCCAGGGCCCAGAAACACTCAAACATGAATAGTTAGTCACAGTGTACATCAGGTTGCTTGATAAGCACGATAAGGACAGACATTTATAAACATGTGTGAGTGTTTAGGCAGGCAATATTTGTTGATTGGTACATGTACTTTTTAAAATTGACAAGTTGAAACATTTCAGATTTATAATAATTTACAGAATCAAAGAATGACTGTAACCATTACCCTAAAAATTGGCTTAAAACAAAGACTAGCTGAGTGCTTACACTTTGCACTTTTGCATGCTTATTCAGACAACAACTTTTGACTAACTGAATTTTTTTTGTTGAAAAAAGAGGGGTAGGTCTACTTCCAGACAATGGAAGTTATTTATATGGACAAATTCGTTCATAGATTAAACTAGTTTCAATGTACTACATAAATCTCGCCAATAAATCTGTTATACATCAGCAGCATAATTAAATAACTACAGAAAATGTGATACGAGGAGTTTGAGCAACTTGTAAACATCAACAAATGACGTTGTAAAGCCTTCAACCACTCAACATTTTAAGTAAAATATATTTAGAATCCTGAAAACATCATCACCCTTCGTTGTCTCAATCAACTTTGTGCTTAAAATCTGTAAAATATGACATAATTTGCTTGATTTTGTACCGAAATAACTCCCAAAACGTCTGAAAAATGTTGAATTTTGACCTCCGGTTGAAGTATTTATTATGTAAACAAGACTCAGAGTGACGGGGAATCCTGTCCATAGTCATGTGCCCATAAGTTTCTATGTCACATTTATTTATATCTCGACCAATGAAAAGCTCTAGGATGCATTTGTGTCAGTTGTTTGTAGTCGTGGGGATTACCCGCGGTTTTTTGGAAATCAACGGAGGTAGTCTTTTGGTTTATCATATTTCAGTAACGGAGCACTTATTTGAATACCGAATTTGGCAGTCGTGTGACAAAATCTATTCTAATGAAAAATTAAACTCAAAAACTGATGGATGATAAGTTGTTTTAATAGATTTATTGTCTGAAGCACAGGCTACGTTTTTGTTTACACGCTGGTTACAGCGCCACCTCAAAATTTTTAGATTATGTCCCCTTTCCCGCGAGACTACCGGAAGTAGCTCTTTAATGTCACTGGCTTTCCCACTGAACGATTTGCCTATCTTGCAAGTTTGTCCACTGGACGATTTTCTTGCGTTCTCAACGTTGTCGATTCGGACGTTATTTATGTCTTTTAAAATCAAATTGTTTGTTTGATTAGTTTTTGTGTTAAATTCAACTTTTAGAACCTTTGGTTGTATCATATTTGGTTGTGGTAGAGAAAGTTCAGAGAACCTTCAATGGTGTAAAATTGATCATCGTAATTGCAGTTACGGTGATCACAACATGACGGAACCCAAAACAGGTAAAGTTGTAGTTTTGTAATTTGTCCGTGTACACGCGTTGTTTTAAAGAATTACTCAGCCGGTAGTAAGGTATTGTTGTATGTGTGTGTTCTAAATATTATATGTGACCTTGTTACCGAAATATTAGTCCGGAAATTTCCGGAAGATCATCGTAACTTCAAGAACTTTGTTTGTTATAATTACCATAACTTGATAATAAGATAGTCGTAACTTGGACATGATCATAGGAACTTGTTAGTGATCATCGTGACCTTTATTTATATGCTGATATGTGACTACATATAAATAAAGGCAACAGTAGTATACCGCTGTTCAAAACTCATAAATCCATGGACATAAAAAAAAATCAGGATAACAAACTAAAACCGAGGGAAACGCATTAAATATAAGATGAGAACAACGACCCAACACTAAAATGTAACACATACGGGAACGGACCAAGCATCAGACAAAATCCCACGAGAATAACAAATATAACACCAAAACCAAATACATTAATTTGGCTAGTACCGTGACACGTCTTATCGCAATGTGAATTTACACTAAAAAATAAGAGAAAACAAACGGCGCAACGTTAAAATGTAACACACACAGAAACGAACGATAAAAACATTGGCTATATTCCTGACTTGGTACAGGACATTTTGAAAGGAATAAATGGTGGGTTGAACCTGGTTTTGTGGCATGCCAAATCTCGCACTTTAATGGCAATGTTAAATATAAGTCGTGTATGAATGTATGATAGTGGCTAGAACTAGGGAATAATTTGATATATGCTTTGAAGATATAGTCTTTATACAAGTCATAGTTTACGGTAAATGTTCATTTTGATCACAGATTTAGGCAAACATTTTCCATGTTCACACATTATTAAACAGTCCGGATTGTACTTCGTCAAAATTATCTCGTTACGCCAGTTTAATTTTAAAATCGTTAAAATGGAAGCCATTGTAGGGATGACACGTTGCCAATTTAGCTCTTGACAAATGTATCTACTATCTCGTGAGCATCAGTTAATGTACTCGTTCGCTATGCTCGTGTCTGTTGTGACGTTTTTGATTTTAACGAACGCAATCTATGTATTACTGGTATAATATTCAACCAGGATTATAAATTACTTAAAACCTTTACTAAATTTTTCCATAGATACAAAGATTTGGTTTTGAAGTTTGGTTATACCTGTAGAAAACTGATTTTAAACGGGATAGCACATCCTCATTTTTACGGAAATCTTGTTAACTGTGCCCAGAAATTTAGAAATGATTCTTGTTAACTTTTCACTCCATTAAATAAACTTATTCTAAAAGGTTACAAATTCAACCCTATTATAAGATCATTGAATATTGTTTTCATTGGTATAAATATTGATTTTGTTATCATTAAATTAAAAGCAAACTAATTATTACAAGTATGTTATATACATATACACATTCATGGATCTACAATCTGTCGATACCTGTAACTTGGCATTGCACAAGGTCATATTTTTCTCTGACTGTTTATGACGTCTTTACACTTAATCCATTGGATATTGGATGTGTACGGATTGATAGTTAAGTCTAGATGCATGATTATTTTTTTCATTATTTGTAAGAGGCTTTCAGCTAGCCGTCAGATAACTACGACTACTCTCACAATCTGTTGTTAGTGTCTTTTTGTTGTCGGGATGTACAAGTACCCTGCCACATCCACTTGGCTGATAGACTAAGCCTTCTTCAACTGATTTTTATAGCTCGTTCTTATATTTTACTGTTATACCACTGTTCCAGGTTAGGGGAGGGTTGGGATCCTGCTAACATGATTAACCCCGCCACATTATTTATGTATGTGCCTGTCCCAAGTTATGAGCCTGTAATTCAGTAGTTGTCGTTTGTTTAATAGTTACATATTTGACTTTGTTAAAAAAAAATAATATTTAAATAAGGCCGTTATTTTTCTCGTTTGCGTTGTTTTACATTGTCATATCGGGGCCTTTTATAGCTGACTATGCGGTGTGGGATTTGCTCATTGTTGAAGGCCGTATGTGGACCTATAGTTGTTAAAATGTCTGTGTCATTTTGGTCTCTTGTGGACAGTTGTCTCATTGGCAATCATACCACATCTTCTTTTTTATATTGTCTGCATTCAGTCACCTTAAAACTATTGTCTGATCGGTTGTCATGTGGAATTTCTGAAAATTCGTAAACTTTAAAAAAAAAAAACAACTCTAATTCATTATTTCGTGGAAGGGCAGACTAAAAAATGTTAGTAGATGAAGATTCAAATCAGTCGTCAAGTACTTTTAGTAAAAATTTGCTATTCGAACACACGTAGTCTGTTTTTGGGATTCATTAAAAATGTATTTCAATTGACCAATATATTTCAATTTTTAGTACTGTGGATATTTTAAGTTATAAAATCCCCTTTTTGCTTTGATATATAAAAATGAAACGCCCTTATCAAAAAGGTGCACTCGATTTACTTTTTTCGATGCAATTGTTGTCCATATTTTGGAATTTTTTCTTGGGTATCAAAATGGAAGGCCAGAAACGAAAATTAATGATTAAATAGATTGATATGTTCTCCGTCCGTGGTTATTTCTTTTTTTTTCAAAATGGAGTTTATGCATTTTTTAGATCCAACTAAATAGACACCCATGTCGTCGACTTTACATCGGATTATTCTGCTTAACTATGTATTAGATAAATTGTAAACTTATACAAGTGATATTTTTTTGATAGAATACTTTGTTATTCAGCCGAAAACGGTAATTTTATTTGTTTCTATTAAAAAAAATTCTTTAACTTCTTAATACAGTGAGCAATATTCGCCTTCTCTAACAAAGAGCGTCGATTCTTTTGTTCTGTTTCCGCCTGTAAAGGAAACTATGATGTTGAAATTACGTTCGTTTTCAAGTAAAAATATGCTTTTGGTCACGGTATTTTGTTTTTCTGTGAATCCTGTGAAAAAAACCGTTACTAAGAGCACGGGAAACTAGACATTCTGTAAATAGCAATAAGTTATTGGCAACGGGAAATATATATATAGACACTACTTTCTTCCCATTGCCAATATTTTATTACTTTTGACAGAACGTCTAGTGCATGTGCTAAGAGTGTTAAATAAAGATATAGTTGATACTATTATTTAGTATGTTTGTAAAATAAGGAGGCATTATATTCTTAATATCGTGGACATGTGGTTGTCCCGAATAGTATACCAATATTTATATAAATGATCATGAAAAATTGCAAACTTACCTTATGTTGAAAAATTATTTTGATCACAAATGTTGTTAACACGTTTGTCGTTATCTTTACAAAACTTTTTTGAACAAATATTTCGTTAGCAGAGAGTTATTACAAAATCTGTTACTATGATCATAATAATATTTTTTACAGTTACGATTATCTTTCAAGTTATTTGTCCACAAGTTACGACCATCTTGTTTTAGATGGTCTTCCGTTAATTTTCAACGACAATTATGTCGGTAACCTGGTCACATATGATATTATGAACACAACTTAGCGGCCGAGTAATTCTTTAAAACAACGCGTGTACACGGAGAAATTACAAAAATACGAGTTTACCTGTTTTGGTTTCCGCGATGTTGGGATCACCGTAAAATATCTTCAATAATCGGTGACAAACGTTTTTTGACGTTACCAATTGCAACGCAATATCGTGCGTAACGTCTCAACAAAATCTTCACTAAAACTGTATCTTAAATCCCTCTGTTCAAATATGCTGAATGCATTGTACTTACATGTAGGATGAGACTGTAATCAATCGGTTTTCTTTTATCGAAGTGTTTGAACCAAGCACTCTGAAATTTGACAGAGGAAACACAATAAGCCGTTTACGTATCATCTGATGTTCATTATAAATGATACCTAAGTGTGCACTGCATATGCGGTATTAGATAATTAGCTTTACAGTTACATTTTCAGATGTATTCTTTTAAATAGTTTAGTGAACTTATTTTATCACCTATTCCCTAACATTTTACCTGTGGTGAACAATGAAACTTTTATTTCTGATAGATATCCTACTTAAAAGAAAACAATTCTCCAAATTCCTGAAAATAAGTTTACAATTTTGGGATGTACTTTAAGAAAAAGTTGAGGAAATGATGCTTTGTACATTTATTGGTGGTCAAGTTTTTTTTGTTTTTTTTTTATTTCGGGCGCAAAAAAAATATTAATAGATCCAAGATTTCGGGTGATCCTAAGGTTGATCTTGGATCTATTACAAAAGTTGTAAACTATTTTTACAATTTTCAAATTCATAGAACCAGGTTTTATCCACCGTTTTCTACATTTGAAAATGCCTGTACCAAGTTAGGAATATGACAGTTCTTGTCCATTCGTTTTTGATGCGTTTTGTTATTTGATTTTGCCATGTGATTATGGAGTTTCCTAATTGATTTTCCTCTGAGTTCAGTTTTTTTGTGATTTTACTTTTTTCTTGAATAGTGTGTATGTCCATGGGATAAATAATATCCAGCTTCCCTTGTTTTTGGCAAAAGTTGTGATCTGCTTGAAACTTTGATGAAGAGTATAGTAATTTATCATTTTTTTGGGAAAATTAAACGAGACAAATTCGTTTTAGTTAAGGTGGTAGGTACCTCAACATCAATATGCACCATTTTGCGGAAGTCATTAGTGAATTCTTAGGAGCGAGAGGTGTGGTATTTTTTTTTTTTTGGGGGGGGGGGGGGGTGTAAGGGTGTGATAAAAACTGACAACAATAATCAGGTTCAAGACAGGATTATAAAAGTGAAACAAAAATCTAAAGTTTAAAATATTGTATAGACACGTTTTTGAGGCTTTTTGAAAAATAAACTTAACTTAACACTCAAATTTTCCAAAGCTTATTCATTTGCCGAATGTCGATGTTATTAATATAATGTTTTATTTTGAAATATCATATTGACCACTCATTGATTTCTTTTAAATTGGAACTTTTAATTAAAGCAACAGTAGTTTTAACTCTCTTAATCCAATTTAAAAGTCAAAACAAGGAAGCAATCTTAACTGAGGGAACGCATGAACTTCAATATGAGCGAGACTGTGTGTATTTTCAGAGTAAGCGTTCACAGCAATGCATGCATCATTATTGGAATTCACACACAGTCAAAATGTCAGGAAAATGACGTTATTGTTAATATTACTGATCAGACGACTATAATGTTATATAAAAATCCAAGAAAAAGAAACCCTGTCGTTAGTAGGTTGCATCACCGAAACATTGTATCATCCAATCTCTGTTATGGTGAACGTAAAGTATAGTGTGTATAGATTTCACACGTCCATCCTGACAGCTATGTTGAAGCAAACTATGAATACGTCATTCCTTATATAGAATTCAAATAATATGCTTACAATATTTTGAAGTGAACATTCATGAAGGCATTCTTCTGTATAACTGTGTTGTTGTTTCCTGCTAGATATAGTTCTAGTGGTCTGGAAAATATTAGAGTAAGTTTGAACTTAAATAACATTTTTACATGTAGACATTATCAGTTACAAACTGTTTCATACATACTAAATTGGTTACGTTAGAATACATAAGCAATGATAGAATATTACCTGCTTTCCGATCAAAAGGGACAGAAAACGCAATATTCCATTTCGAGATCGATCCTTTAGCCTTTGAGAAGTCATCTGATTATATAGTTATAAGGAGATGCGAAATGAGTCCCAATGAGATAACTCACCATCCAAGTCACAATTTGTAAAAGTAAAGCATTATATGTCTTCAACACTGACCCTTTGCTGTACATACTTTTAAAAACTATTCTCAACACAACTTTGTATCAAAAAAGAGTAAAACAAATCTTTCATTTGTTTGTTCTCTTAATTTTCAATTATTTGTGTATAAAATACTACAGCAATGTTGGTTTAATTGAAGACAACTAAATTTTTCTCCAATTTGAGGAAAAATGTTAAAGTTGAAGGTAACAATTCGAACAAATATTTGCAGATGGTCGAGGTAATGAAGTACTATAAAATGAGGCAAAACTTGTCAATAGGTCTGCAACAATAAAAAGCGGACACAGGTCTAGTCTATCATCGACGAAGTTAACTTGTGTGTTTGTGTACAATTCAATTTATTTACCTTTATTTAAGTCTGCTCCGAGTCTACATTTGTACAAGTAAGGACTAGACCTACATGTATTGTATGAGCATTTATAATTCGTTTTCTCAAGGAAATCCTTTTTACAAATTTTGGTATACACACTAAAAAACTAAAATTGCGCATTGTGAGCTATTTGAAATTTGGTAATACGAAATAAGACATTCTTTGTTAGCACATTGAAGTTGACAATTAAAACTGTAACGGTCCTGTTGATTACACCACCAAAAATAGCTTTTAAGTGCTCGACGAATATTTGCCTATGGACAATACGATAAACCTCTTTCAATTAAAATATGCATTTTGGAGATTCGAAAAGTAATATGATAGAAGCGAAAGATTCAAAGGATTATTCAAAATAATAAATGAAATAAAGACAAAAACATGTCATGGGCAAATAAGAAACAACATGATAAAACCACCATAAGATAAACAACAGTGAACAAAACATATTAATTGTAAAGACATAGTCCCTTTGTTTTTGAGAATGGGTAATATGTTGTGATTCATAGGTTCATAGTAAACTGGTTCACATAAATCTATCTCAGGCAATTGACAGCTTTCGGTGAAGTTTTTCGTGGTTTTATGATATGCGATAACGATCATAGTTCTGAAGCGATATCTTTATGATTTCAGATTCGAAGAAGTCAGTAGAGAACAATATCTGTAAAAACGGTAGATAACTCTTTCTTGTCTTTGATATTCAAGATACTGTATTGGAAACATTCTTTTTCTACTCTTAAATATCAACTCACGAAGATGTTCTTGAAAGGTTCACAAATGCTTCTGTTTCGATCTTCTTTAAAAATGGAGTAATTCCGACACTACAAAAAAAATACAATTAGAAACGACAATGACTTTTTTTTAATTTTTTTTTATAATTTTTTTTGTTTTTTACTTAAAGACAGACAACACTCATGCAGGATAACACACATGTAACAGTGGTTTGATTCCGCCAGTGTACTTTATCCGGACGATGAAAATCCCAGGTGTTTTATCCATACAAAAAAATTCATTAGGGCTTTAATCCGGGTCCACTGTAAAATGTCCACCACTCTCTATAATATTCTAAAGAGAGTGTTTTCAGCGTATATATATATAAATAGGGCTTGGTACATTTTTTGGGTTATTTGAATTAGCTTCCATAGATTATTTATGTACAAAATGGACAAAGTAAACTAAATTTTATCATCGGGATAAGGACATCATTCGTAAATATAGCTCAACATGCAGACTTCTTATACGTTCAGGTATTTTACATCAAATTTTTATGGAAATATTCTTTATAAAGCACAAAGGTGTCAGTATTCACCTCAGAAACTAACAAAACCTTTGAATAGACTTTTTAAGAAGGGATATAGCTACGATACTGTTGTCAGGTCATTAAAGATTGCATATTTTGGCGTTAATATTGATTCACTTATAGGGTCTTTGCATCGGAACTAAACACATTTATTAAAAAAAAACAGTTGTTGGCATGACACGGGTTATGTTTTTCTCATATATGTTATGATGGTATGATACTAAACCCCTAATGGGAAGGATTGTACCTGATGTGCATATGATGAAATCATAATCTTTCAGTCAGTTTAATTGAAGTCTGGAGCAGGCATGTCAGTTAACTGCTAGTAGTCTGTTGTTATTTATGTATTATAGTCATTTTGTTAAGTATAACAAGTATATATTTGTTTAGGGGCCAGCTGAAGGACGCCTCCGGGTGCGGGAATTTCTCGCTACATTGAAGACCTGTTGATGACCTTCTGCTGGTTTTTTTTCTACGGTCTGGTTGTTATCTCTTTGACACATTCCCCATTTCCATTCCCAATTTTAGTGTTATTTATCCAAGAAATGTTCAGATAAAGTTTTGAACCCGGAATGATAGCATTAGTTAGTTTGTACCGGGATATAAATCCAGAAAAGGGCTTCGCATGGACTAATTAAACGTGTTGTTTTCAATTTTTTACACTAGTATCTAAGTACATTGATGATGTGTTTTAGTTCTGACTTAGAATAAATGATAAGATAATATTATGCTTTATTTACGGATTAAATTTTGATAATTTTTTTAATCCAATCCATCAAATCAATTGCTTTTAAATTTGCACTAATCATATATTCTGGATTATTCAATATTTTCTGTGCATTTGCGTTTTGGTAGACTTCGATATAAAATCAAATCTTCTATGTCAATATCTATTAATCAAACTGGTTCCTTGCAAACTAGTCTATTGTTAACAAATTAATCTATATAGACAATAGAATGGTCTAATATAAACAAAACAATGATTTTAAGATCAACGCTTTCACACCATTTACAACCAATATTCTCTAGTGAAAAACAGTAACCCGAAGTAAAAAAAGGTTGGAATGAAATTACGCTTGCATGTACAGTATTAAATACGATCTTAAAGATATTATTATGTTACTTCAACTCTAAATAACAAGAAATAAATTAAAATATATAGAATTTTCGTACTAGAAATGAAATATTTAAATAAACTAGGACAGATTTTAATGGCAACCATTTTTTAATATATTCTTTTTTGGTAGGCAATACGAAATTTACCGTATGTTGTCCTATTCCTATACTGTATTTCAAATATGCAAACCTACCTTATACAGAACGTTTTTCTCCAAGCTATAAATATAACATTTTAAAATCAACATTATCTGTTGTACTTCATTTTTAGACTTATTTCTCGAATTTGACTTACACAGTCATCTCAGTACCATAATCTACGACAAACGAGGCGATTTTAATTTTGAAATTATAAATTTTTCCCACCTTAGTAGCAATATAACAACTTCACCTGCATATGGGATATATATTTCCCAACTGATTCGATATTCAAGAGCTTGCAACTCCTACCCAAACTTTGTAAAACGTCATCAGTGTCTGAGCAGAAAGTTGATGAACCAGGGGTATATCAAAGAACGTCTCGTCCTTTTTCTAAAAACGTTCACCGGAAGGTTCCAAGACCTTGTTGATAAACATTCCGTATAAACTTAACAAATAATACATGATGGTCTTGATGTATAAATTCTGCGTACTGATGTTGTTTATCATCTTAACATCGTGTTATATTGTTCATTCATTTGTCTTTGTTCTATTGTTAATATTACTTTTACTGGTAGATTGTTTAATGTGATTTCATTTAACGTGGCTCGTCAATGTGTTTGTATGTTCTTTTCATTTTTTACTGGTGTGTTTTGTATATGCGACTTTTTGAGTTTCTTTGGTTCTTATAACGTGACTCTGTACTTTAAAAGATCCCGTCAGTATGTTAGTGTTCTATAAAATGTCATTATGATATATTTCTATTATGAATAAGATAATACGTTGAACCACAAACGTTAAAATGATTCAATCGCGTAGCTATATTTAGTGGAATGAACTATTTGTGGATTCTTATAAATTCTATAGAGCTTTAGACTGTTTTAAATCTCGGTCTTTTTCTGACATTAACTCTTACATCCTTTTGATTTTTTAACCCTGTAGGCTAACATTGCCCGTGTATAAACATTGAATGACAAAGATATATGACGTATCAAATTTTCTGACGTCAGACTCGCGAATCAATGAATGTGTTTGTAGATAGATGTTTTTGTGTTCTGTTAAATTATTCCTTTTAAAATTGTTACACAATGATGACTGCTGTACCCATATTTTGACTATTTTATTTATTATGTCTGTTTAGTTCACGCATCATTATAAATATAACGGGATTTGATGAGACTGTCAATAAAGTGAGAGGTTTAGCGATTTAAAACCACGTTTAATCCATCATTTTCTACATTTGAAAATGCCTGTACCAAGTCAGGAATTTGACAGTTCTTGTCATTTTTTTTTATGTGTTTTGTCATTTGATTTTGCCATGTGATTATGTACTTTCTGATTTGATTCTTCTCTGAGTTCAGTATTTTTGTGATTTTACTTTTCACTATATGTGTCAAAAATTTCCCCAATACCAAAAATAACATCGTTTGTCTCTATAAAGCTTAATCCACATAGATGTTCTATCAAAATAGTTTTGCTGTGTATACATTACCAAATGATATGCAATAAGCAAAAGTGCACATTTCTGTTTCTGATAAACCACATTTATAAAGAAAAGAGTTTGTGAATACAAAATTGTTATCTCTGTGTTGTTATTTTACACTTTGTACCTGTTAAAACGTTTAAACCTCTGAATATGTAAGCACCTGTCCTACGTCAGGTACCAGATGATTAGCGGTTGTCGTTTATCAATGTGGTTTATAAATGTTTCTCGTTTCTTGTTTTTTTTTTTCATTTAGAGTAGTTGGTTTCTCCGTTTGAATGGTTTTACGCTATTTTGGAGCCCTTTATAGCTTTCTATTTGTGGTTAGCCAACGCTCCGTGTGAGCACCATACTTTCACTATAATGGTGTTGGTTTTTTTTTAACAAATTGTGACTTGGATGGAGAGATGTCTCAAAGACACTCATACCACTTCTTCATATATCTATTTAACAATTTTAGTTTGTAACAATACCGGAAAAAATGTTTCAACGCCAAATATCTGTTTTGACAAATATTGCTTTTTTTAGTAATGTTCGAAGCCTGCATTTTTGAAAATCAAATACGTATTATAAGGTCAAGTCAAATGTCACTGCTTAACAAAGTTGGTGATGTCTTAGGATAAGACAACAAATTATCAATTCACTATGTTATGACGCCTAATCATTTCCATCCTTTATCTTTTTAATCCCATGTGCTGTATTAGCTTACGAAATAAAGTATAATTATGGGTTGATTTAACTTACTTAAATAGAATACAAAAATATGTCTATGTTTTTTCGCGCGTCTTTGTTAAATATTTTTTTTTTTTTGTTCTGATTGAAATTATAACACGGTTCTGACTGCTGTATCCCTATTTTGACAATTTTACCTATTATGTTTATTCTGTTCACGCATCGTTGTCATTATAATGGACAATGGTGTGACTGTCATACAAGTGAGAGGTTAAGTGCTATAAAACAAGTTCAATCGTCCAACTTTCACATAGAAAAATTTCAGTGCCGGATGGCTCTGTACTAATACATCCCGTCATTGTGTTTTTTTTATATTCTTGTGTACTTAGTATCCCTCATGATAGTGTATATAATAGTTCAGGGAAGCACTTTTTTGTAAGATGTAATTTGTTCATAATATAAGTATTCATAACTTAATTCATTTCACAAATATATTTGATACATTATTTTAATTACACATACATATCTTAATTATTTTGTTTTCTTTTTCTTTCTCTTTTTTCCCCTAAATTTTTATATATGACATAGTTTTCCGGCATCAACTCCGTTATCAGTGTGATCCGTGTTCCGTTAATAAAGGTACAGTGCTGTAAACACGTGCGCTTTCAGATATCCTTTGATATGCGTCGTCTAACTATTATTATTATCATCAGGATTTAATTATACATGTATATAATTACATTTGGTGAGTATACAAATTTTCTTTAGATATATACTGAAAGAAAACAAATTCGGTAATGAACATGTCAGTAAAGTTTTTTAACACTCATCTGAGATAATACATCATTTTCCCACAAATGTAATAAACGTACGAATACGTGTATACTGTAACGATCTCGTTTGAACTTTTGTGAATAAATATTTTAAAATCTTAGAAATACAGTATAATTCACATGTGGCGACTCATGCATGTTTGAACATACTTACAAACATAGTTTTGACATGCATGGTAGACGATCATAAATATGATCATATTTGGCTTGGTTTTTTTTTTGTTAAAGATGTTCCGTGCTTATTACAAAGATTAGTCCTGATTCATTTGTTTCTTTGTGATGAATCTATTTGTTTTTAGAACTGTCTGATTATTTTATTGTTTTTACAATTATTTATATCAATAATTTCTGAAATTTCTCTCTGAATTTTTTTTAAATGTATATTTATTTTTTTTGTCTTCTTTTTTTTTTGACAAAATGTGCTTTGTATGTATTGTTATAGTAAATATGTAATTAATATCACAGAAAGCTGTATCTTTAATTTTGTATCCTGTTACTAAATTTTCATGTCCTATAATGTCTTTGTCAATACCAAGGGATTTCCTTAATTCCATTACTGTTTTAAAAAATCATCATTAAATGAACAATTGATGAAAAAATGTTCAGTCTACTTTTTTAAACAATGCTTACATAAGTTGTCCCCACTTTTTCAAAATTCAGTTTTTTGTTTTATTCACTTTCAAACCTGAGGAAATACCAAATATTTCTTTTTTTAAATTAATCGCTAGAGATACATGTTTTGGATTGAAGAAATAGAGAAGTATCGTCAGCTAATTGGTAGATTTCAAGGTATTATTTTTACTGTCTAGTTTTATTTCTAGTCCTTTTAAATTTTTATAAGCCTTATGTTTAGTGTCCTAACTTATAAAGCTAGAACAAATAGTAACGGTGATCAATGACATTCTTGTCGGATCCCGCTAGATACCTTGAAACGGGAAAAACCCATCCATTATTAATAATGCATTCTTTAAGATCAGATTACATTGTCTGAACCAACCTTATAAAAATATTTTTAAATCCAAATTTCTTTTTTAAGTCTCAAATATAAAGTCCCATTCTAATGAGTTAAATTCTGTTGTAAAATCACCAAATAGAATTACCCCATCAATTTGAACGTTTCACTGTTGTGCTAACGTATAAGCAAGTAATTTTGCATCATAGTTTAAAAAAGTAATAGGTGTATAATTGTCTAGTGATCAGGAGTCATTTTTTTTTTATAAATTAAAGATAGTTAACCAACAAATCAGCCGAGAGTGGTACATCTTTAATACGAATTTTCACATCTGTTAAATTCTTCTTGTATTCATGCCAATGTATTTAAAGAGTATAGAGAGATGGATATGCCTAGAATTTCAAGAACATCTGAAAGGAGACATGCTTTCTTCTTTAGTGTATCGAGATAGATTCTCAATAGATCATTAATTTTATGGAGGCCTAAAACTTATCTATATGGCACGACTGCACATAAAGCTTCGCACATTTCTGCTATGGTTATAAATAATTCTAGAGGCTTCTTTGTGGAAATGACTAAATGCATCTGATACAATCCACAAACCCTGGCTTTACCGAGGACAAAGAGTAAGATTTTGAAGATTAAGAACTCTTTTAAATGCTGCGTCATACGACATCATATAGGATTCTTCTTGTGTTTCTGATTTGGTTAAGTTTACAAGGATATCCTTGTAGTTTTATGATTGCAAAGGCAATTGCACAAGTGCATAGTTATCAATGTTTGTAGTCTATCCTTATTTACATAAACTCCTTCAAATACTCAAAGAGAAAAGTTATCAAAACACTATTTTTGCTGATCTACTCACAGACCCGTTACTTTAGTCAGGGGCCGCTCTTTATATAAGGGACTGAAGAGTGCGATGTTTGTACAAGTGAGAGGTTTAGCTAGCTATAATAACTAGCAAATCAAATTAGAAAATTAGAAAAGCAAATGCCAAATGTAATAAAAATAATAATGAAAAAAAAAAGTAACAAACATCGATGCAACCATTGAACACAGATAAAAACACGTTCTGGTCTTATAGTGTTGTTCAATCGCTGTCAAACAAACATCCTTTAATAAAATTATTATAAAACAAGTACTTGCATGATTTGTAGAACTGGAATATTGACGAAAGCTTCTTTCTCTATTTCTGAGATTATGTTCCCTTGAAAACGGCTGCAAAGAAAACAATAATGGAAATTTATGTCGGGTTTTCCACAATTTTAAGAATTCATTGTGTTATAAATCAGGAACATTACAATATGCATATACGTAAGGAAATTCATGTACCAGTCAGGAAAATGACAATTGTGTTTGATGTTTTTGATGTGTTTGAGAATTTTCCTTGCGTTCGGTATGTTTGTAATTTTATATTTTTGAGAAAATGAAAGCTGATGCGTACCAAAATCATATTTTTTTTATTTATCAGAATACATTAGATGTGTTTGCTAACCTATGCTACCAGTATAAAGAACATAACAAGCTGATCGATCCACCGTCGTATTAATAGAATTTCACCGAGGCTATTAACAGTTGATTGCCGACGAGTGTTATTCAAAATGTTATATGACACGGTGCATCAGAACCTGATTCTCCAATCAGTGGAATAAGTATATTAAAAGTTAATTGTTAACCTGTGTATTCTTAGCAAAACTATAATATTCATCCAAAAGTGACATATAGCAAATTATATCAGAGGCAGGAAGCTTATTTGTCTTATTAGCAGAAAATTTCAAATCACACCAATTATGATTGTTAGCCAAAGTTATCCGTGGTATATCACAATGAACATCAAGAACTGCTTGCTTACATTTCAAAAAAAGGGCATTACCAGCCGATTGTTTTACCTTCGTTGAATAATCCAAAGAATCAAAAGCTGATTTCCAAAAAGAGAGACAACGGACACCAAATAGAATAAGTCGGAATAAGCTCACAACACTATGTGAAAAGAAGACAAGAGACTCTAAAGTGCCTGAATATCTTACCTGTAAAATTTTGCTAACGTCCTTAAACAACGATAAGTTTTTGCTTTTCAATTTATATATAATTAGTGGATTTGAATGCCATTTAAGGGTTCTTTGTATCTGTCAAATTTTCTTGAAACGCAAAATAAATGACAAACAAGGAAATAATCTACAAAATATATACGAGATACTCTGATACTTTGATTCAGCAATTTCAGTAGAAAAGATATTTTAATGTAAGTAAACTAGATGAACAACTTGTGGAACATAGTCATGAAAGGGAATTAGCACTTTAAGATGTCAATATACAATTTGATCATATAAACTTCTTTGTAGATCTTACGTATACGTTGTTTCTGATGTTTTCGGTTTATCTTTACAATAATATTCACGATAATGATTAAGAACTACACTATTTAGTGGCCGCAACCCCAAAATGGGTAGATTCATCTAAATATTTTAGGAATGATAGAACTAATTAACATTGATACTACATGCTCTAAATGCCTTAGATTTTGGGATATAAGCCAATAACTGCATTTTATCCCTTTGTTCTATCATTAGCCATATCGGTAATTGGTTTTGTCATCGTTAGCAAGACCAGGTCAAGAAAAAACGTTCTACATTTAGAACGTGTGAACACAAAGGGGAAATTCTAAAATATACTTAGATATGATATGATTGTCAATGAGACAACTATCCACAAGTTATTAAATGACACAGATATTAACAACTTTAGGTCACCTTCAATAATAAACAAAGCACATAACGCATAGTCAGCTATTACAGGCCTAGATGTGACAAACGTAAAGCAATTCAAACGAGAAAACTAACGGCCTTACTTACGTACAAAAACAAAATATGTAACACTTCAACAAATAACAACCACTGAATTACAGGCTCCTGGCTTTACACAGGCACACCAATACAGAATATTGCGAGGCTTGACATGTTCGCGGGATCCAAAAATTCCCCCTCAACTTGGACAGTGGTGTAACAGTTTACATATAGGATATTGCATATGCATATGTTTACATTATAAAAGGATAAAACAAATTTTAACAAGAATGTGTCCTAAGTACACGAATGCCCCACTCGCACTATCATTTTCTATGTTCAGTGGACCGTGAAATTGGGGTACAATATCTAATTTGGCATTAAAATTAGAACGATCATATCATAGGGAACATGTGTACCAAGTTTGAAGTCGATTGAACATCAAATTCATCAAAAACTACCTTGACCAAAAACTTTAACCTGAAGCGGGATAGACATACGAACGGACGGACAGACATTCGGACAGACAGACGGACGAACAGACGCACAGACCAGAAAACATAATGCCCATGGATGGATTTATGACAAAATTGTGTTTTTGTGCTGGGGATGTGTTTGTAGATCTCACTTTTCTAAAAATTCTTGCTGCTTAAAATAATCTCTATCATTAATGAACTTGGCCCAATAGCTTCAGTGGAAATTTCAGTGAAAATTTACAAATTTTTCAAAAACTGTTAAAAATTGACTAAAAAGGGATATAACTCCTTAGGGGGTCAATTTACCATTTTGATCATTATTTGTAGATCTTACTTTGTTGAACATTTTTGCTGTTTACAATTTATCTCTATCTATAATAATATTCAAGATAATAACCAAAAACAGCAAAATTTCCTTAAAATTATCAATTCAAGGGCAACAACCTAGCAACAGGTTGTCAGATTCATCTGAAAATTTCAGGGCTGATACATCTTGACCTGATAAACAATTAAACCCTCTATCAGATTTGCTCTAAATGCTTTGGTTATTGAGTTATAAGCCAAAAACTGCATTTTACCCCTATGTTCTATTTTTAGCCGTATCGGCCATCTTGGTTGGTTTGCCGGGTCATCGGACACATTTTTAAACTAGATACCCCAATGCTGATTGTGGCTAACTTTGGTCAAATTTGGCCCAGTAGTTTCAGAGAAGAAGATTTTTCTAAAAGTTTACAGACGACGGACGACGGACGACGACGGACGACGACGGACGACGGACGCCAAGTGATGAGAAAAGCTCACTTGGGCCTTTGGGCCCGGTGAGCTAAAAATACAAACAGACCAATAATTGTACACATGACACAACATAGAATACTAAAGTTTAAGCAACACGAACCCTACCAAAAATTTGGGGTGAATTTAGTGCTCCAGAAGGGAAAGCAGGTCTTGTTGTTCTTGTTATTGTTAATTGTAAAGTACAGATTGTAAATCATTACACGGAATGTTATACGAAAAAGCCATGCATAAAGTGCGTTAATTTGATTGGCTTATCAAGTTTCATGACACAATATAAAGGCTCTTTCATTGGCTATTCGTTAGGTTATTAATGACTTTCAAAAGATAGGCGATGTAAATTTCGTCCGTGTCAACGTGTGTGATGTCTTATTAAATAAGAATATAACAAGTACTTACATGTCAGATAAAAGGGGGAGATTGAAGAATGCATGTGTCTCTATCACTGTGATAGAGTTTCCTCGAAGATAACTGTAATAGCAATTGAACTCCATGTTATTATATTTACCCATTTCATATTTGTGTGGTTATACGTGCACACTGACAAGTATGACACAATGGGAGAAAAGGCACAAAGTGCCATTAAAGAATTTAAACGAATAAAATCAACATCTTAACCAAACGAAAAATAACGAACAAACACCTACACCATGTTACCTTTTAAACAGATATGGTTATAATCATTTCTTTCACTGGTATGTACAAGGCGGAAGTCAGTTCATGTAGGAATCGTTTTAACAGAATAATGAATTTTCGCACCGTATAAACGCCTTCCAATGTTGATAAAACTGATTTGAAATACAATTTGACAAGAGTTTCTTCAAATATGATTCATAATTTAAATATATACACGGTCTATACTGCAATTTTGTCTCAAAAGTAACATACTTTTCTGAATCACCGTATTGATTATATATATATATATATGTTTATACAAACGTGAATGTTTCCCTAAATCGACTTCATTAACAGGGAAGTTTTTTTTTTTGTTTTTTTTTCGTTTTTTCTTTTTTTGTTTAACCTCTACACAAAACACTGCAACATGCAACAGAGTTGTGATTAAAAATGGTTAAAGCCCACGAATTGATTGACCGTTATGATATGCCGGTATTTCACCTATCTACTGACATGTTTTTTGTCTTGTATCTTTATATACAATTATATTTGTCTAATTGTCATGTTGTCAAGTTTTTTTCTTATCTTATGTGTATGACCATTTTACCGAGTTTATCGTACGCTGTTCTTTTTCTGCTGCGTTTTGTTGAAAAATAAACAATGAAACACAACAACATTAACCATTAATGCGTCATGAACCCCCAATGAAATTTACTTACCCCCTACGGTCTCATAGGGGGTCACCACGTGATGGCGTTAAACAAATCACAACGTGATAATTTACCTGCGATAATTCCTCAGATTCTGATACTTACTTTTATGTTCTCTTCTTTAACAATATTTTAACCTGATTTGAACACCTGTTTACTCTCAAATTGTCTACTGCTAAATCACATAATTATAACGACTCTAGATATCAGCATTACAGTGTTAAATCTGCAAATTTCCGGGAGCAAAATTATGTTCCCGCAAATTTGTTGTTCTTCCCTTGCAGAGATTCTGTTGGGATATCAAGACAACAATGCCTGCCCTGAATCAAGCGCTCTTGACCACTCGGCCTACTAGAATAAAGAACTATTCAGCTTTTAGTCGCCTAGTGTTACCCCTTCCTTGCATTAGAATTTACATTGAAGCACAGTACATACCATCTCTGTGTCTAACCGAGCCAGGCAAAATGTTTTGAAGTCAATGGTATCTAAAATCCCGTACGGTTACGATCCATCAACAGACTCAGCATAGGAAAGTTTCTGTTTATTTAATTGTTATTTTTATGAGGGGGCAATGGGTTTAGCTGTTATGCTGTTATGGGGCATTTTAATTCTTTGTTATCTGTTATTCTGAAAATATATTTGCTGTTAGCTGTTATTGTCTTATTCTTTGTTAGCTGTTATTGGGCTTTTAGTTTTTTTGTTATCTGTTATTGTGATAATGTATTTGCTGTTAACTGTTATTGAAAATTGGAATGTTAGCATTTTTGACAGCCACATTTTCCGTAGAAATTGAAGATCTTTCATTGGAAATTGGGGTCTACCACTACTAATATGTTGGTCCCGTATTCGGAGAAGGATTCCATTAACATATGCCCATCACAGAAGTGAGGTCCAGGACAATTCCAGTATATCTTATGATTATCATTTGTAATACATTCCATTTTGTTTTTTGGAACATTTATTTAGAAGTATCTTATTTTTTTGTATGAGGATAATGTTCCTTGTTTCCAGTACGAACATACTTAATTAGAACAATTTTTAATATGACAAAAAGGAAAACATATCGCTAGGAATATATGACAAGGATCTCAATTTAGGATTAGGTCCTTACAACCAGTTAACCTTATATTATATGGTTCATAGACTGGGCTCTTTTCAAAGCAGATCCAAATACATTGTACAATGAAAGTTCCCACCATGTACTGGGTTCCGAAGCTGCACATTACTCATTACAAACAAAGATTTATTTCGTCGTCAAGCCATTGTCCCCCTACTAAACTAAGTATACTACTCACAAGTAGACTTGGTACAAAAAAAAATTCAAATCAGGCCTTTGAAAATAGTGGAATAAAGTACATTTGGAGTGTCAAAAAAAAAATCGAAAGGGCGCTTACGACAATAGATATAAATAATTCAGCAAATTTTCATGAGAACTGCTGAAAACGCTTTTGTATTAATGTTCGAAAACTAGAAAATCCCCCTTTTTAATTAATAAAACCCCTTAACTCAGAAACGTAAAATCTTAAATTTATAAAAATTGAAAAAGAGCTCATGTCAATAGTTTGAAACAATTAACCAAACATTCCTTGCAAATTTGCGAAAAGATTTTTGAGATATTATAAGAAAACTGAAGAAAAAAACCACAATTTGTATTGAATCAAACCCCATTACTCAGAAACCCTAAAAAACTAAAATTTATAAAAAGCGATAGGGAGCTCACGTCAATAGACATATCAATTTCCTAAAGTTTTATGTAAATTGGTTAAAGAGTGTTTGAGTTAATGTCCGACATGTTGATGACGAACGGACAAGAATATACCAAATACATATCTAAATACATAATTCTAAAAACCATGTTCACAGAAAATGGAATTCATTACAAAGGATTATACCTGTAATAAGAAATACTGATTTGTCGAGGACCCGACTTATTTTAATATTTCATTCACTGTTATCTGTTTTTGTCCATTTCAATTCCTTGTTATCTGTTATAAGCCAAATCAATTTAATGTTTTGCTGTTATTGGGACCCCCTTGCCCCCCCTTTTATGATATCAAAGAAAATAAATACATGATAGATTAATTTTATATAACTTATAAATATCCAATTGAGGGATGTAATATGCTTTACGACAGTCTTACATTAACGGAGAAATAAGTAAAAAATCAATAACCTGACCTAAGTGAACTTTGCCTCTAATTTGTATAATATTATGGCTAAATTGCGCAAATTGTATAAAATGCAATTTATTGACATGGATTGTAGGACTTGTCACTTTGAGTACCACAGTACTTGTAAGTATGTGCATGGAACGCAAGAAATGGTTCCGGTTCAATGGTACCAAGTCAAGAATATGGTAATTGTTATCTAATATATATAAAAGAAGATGTGGTATAATTGCCAATGAAACAACTGTCCACAAGAGACCAAAATGAAACAGACATTAACAACTATAGGTCACCGTATGGCTTTCAACAATGTTGCACTTCAGTGTTTCTGTGGTGTCATTGTTGTCCTCTTATAGTTGAAGTTTGTAAACCGGATTTGTTTTATCTCAATCGATTTATAACTTTTAAATAGCGATACACTATTTTTGACAATATTCGTGTCCAATGGAAGGGCCCGGATTTTGTCAATGTTGTTTACTACACATTGATCTGGTTTTGTCTTTGTATTTGATCCGTTTTGAAATCACAAATGTACGAACAGCGACCTTATTACGGATTTAATTAATGTCCATTGAAAGACATTTAATACATATGTTATTGTAAACTTCTCGAGTTTACTAGTACTTGTTTAGACATACTTATCAAATGATTATTTCTGTGACAGCATTATACGCTTCTTCACGATAGATATCTAACTAATCTGTTATCAATTCAATATGTATGTCTAATGAATTATGTTTTGTATGACAACTCAAAGATTTTTTTGACGTGGAAAAGGTGGCCAAGTGGCCTAAAGCACTGGACACAGTGCAGAAGGTGTTGTCAATATATGCCAATAGCATGAGTTCGAATCCCAGTGAGGGAAGAACAAATATTTGCTTTTGATAGTTTGCAGAGTTAACATTGTGCTTATATTTAGAATAATTATGAATACAATAAAGGCAATAGTATTATACTTGTGTTCAAAAGTCATAAAGCAATTGAGAAAATAAACAAACTTGGGTTATCAATTTAGACTTGTTTATATACGAGTCTAAATTGAAAACTACGTTCAAACCTATGATTGCGTTGGATAAAAGCCGCAATTTGTATACGTGTGCATGTAAAACAAATTTCGTTGTAGAAGGGTCTAAATACAGCACAAACATTTTCCAAAAGACCAAAAAAGTGAATAAGCATATTTAAACAAAACGCATTTGACTAACAGGTTAAACAACTGATGTTCTTTAACCCTGCTGACTGCCATTGGCGATTGTCAAATAAAATTGATGAGAAGATGTAACAAAATGGATCTTAATATGAATTTAATACTAAACAGAAAACAATTAACTTGTGGCCACGATGTTATGTCAGAAACATAAGGTGTCAATATTTTTTTTGTACACCAGATCCGGATTTCGACAATAAATGTCTCTTCAGTGATGTTAGGGATCGAAATGGTATTTGGGAGGCCTATAAAAAGTACCCTAATTTTTAGAAAATATATATATATATCAATTCGTCTGAACATCAACCTAACAATGTTAGATCTGTAAATTTGCTTTCGCAATTTTTTTGTTCTTCCCTCGCCGGGATTCGAACCCATGCTACTGAGATATCGTGACACCACAATCGCCTGCACTGTAGCCGTCCCGCTAGACCACACAACCACCTGGGCTTCACAAAATATAAAGCTTTCGATGGTCTTGTGTTACCTTTCCTCGTCAGTTTTTATCTAGCGTCGTACTACAGTACATGATATATAAGGCATGGAGATGTTATAGTAAAGGATCCTACAAATTAATGCAAGATACAGTCACAGAAAATAATTATATTTATAAGTACGTCTGAGTCAGCAACAACTCTACAACAGATTTGTCCATCGGATCACCAGCAAAGATGGTGATACATGGCTGTGTACATTATGTATATACAACTCGTCTTAACATCAACCCAACAATGTTAGATCTGTAAATTTGCTTTCGCTAATTTTTTTGTTCTTCCCTCGCCGGGATTCAAACCCATTCTACTGAGATATCGTGACACCAAATCGTCTGCACTGTAGCCGTCCCGCTAGACCACACGACCACATGGGCTTCAAAAATGAAGCATTGAAACATTGTTGGGTTGATGTTTAGACGAACTGTATATATATGTATATATATATCAGTCTAAAGATTTGCACAACGGTACTGATATAAGGTGTTATAAAACGAAAATGTTGTTATAAAATCGTGTTGATACATAATGTACAAGGTGCATTATGTATCAGTATTGTTAAAACTTGTGACACAAGAAGAAGGCCATTTGTTGAGCCGAAATATTTGTCAACACGATTTTATAACAACATTTTCGTTTTATAACACCTTATATCAGTACCGTTGTGCAAATCTTTAGACTGATATAATTTTTTCCTTATCTGCATAGTATCGCCTATTCTAGACGATCCGGTACATAGTAAATTTGCTGGTTGGTCCTTTTTATAGACTTTTATGTATATATATATATATATATATATATATAAGTACGTCTGAGTCAGTGACAACCCTACAACAGATGTATCCATCGGATCGCCATCAATGATGGTGATACATGGCTGTGTACATAATGTATATACAACTCGTCTAAACATCAACCCAACAATGTTAGATCTGTAAATTTGCTTTCGCAAATTTTTGGTTCTTCCCTCGCCGGGATTCGAACCAGGTGGTCGTGTGGTCTAGCGGGACGGCTGCAGTGCAGGCGATTTGGTGTCACGATATCACAGTAGCATGGGTTCGAATCCCGGCGAGGGAAGAACCAAAAATTTGCGAAAGCAAATTTACAGATCTAACATTGTTGGGTTGATGTTTAGACGAGTTGTATATATATATATATATATATAGCATGGATTCGAATCCCGTCGAGGGAAGAACAAAAAATTTGCGAAAGCAAATTTACAGATCTAACATTGTTGGGTTGATGTTTAGACGAGTTGTGTTTATATATATACGGAATTACCCCGTCAAATCTTGGGGTAATCTGTGTAGAAAGACTAGAAAAAAAACACGCTTCATCGCTGGTCTGTGACTGAATCGAAGAACATACACCTATTGTTTAGAACGGCTTTTGATTATTCGTAATGTGATTTGATAAAGTCATGTTGATAATAAGGTGCACAGTTTTTTTCTTTATGTCAAGTCACAGACAACCCCATGCATTTTTCACTTTGTGGTTTGAAAAGCCAAAACCAATATGACGTTAATTAATCAGACCCAGCTGTAAATTCTGTATAGATAGCTTAATACTTACAGAGTAGTAATCGAAATGTCCCTAAACATATATGCTGTTATTCTTGACAAGTTGTTGTTATCGAGATTCCTGAAAAAGATACAATGAAGCAACGATTTGTGCGATTGTTAGTGTTTGTAAGAATTAATATCAGTGACTCTATATTAAAATCTTTATAAATTTCTAAAGTGTAAAACTATACCAAATAGAAAACTAAATCACAACAGCATTTGCCTATTTTTTCCGTTATTTTTGAAGCCAAGTTATATAAAAGTTTTTTTGGTTTTTTTTGTTGGTTAAAAACCATGCAATCAAACATTAATGGGACTGGTTTGTTATTTACATTTTCCTAATTCCTTTAGTTCTGTTCAGAACAAAATAACATGTAGCAGAACATGAATCTTTTTATCGTGTTAATTGGTACTGTTATTTGTCTTTTTCTTTTCTTTCTACTTTTACAATAATCATGATAATAGTGTATGTTTATTTTCAACATAAAAGTCCCTCTAATATCTTTCACCTCACTTTTTCTATATATCTTATCCACGTAATATTTTTACCATTATATTAACTGTCAATTTTGACAACTTTAGAAATAACTTTTCGTTTAAATTGATCCAAAAAGGTCGTAAACATGCTAACGGATACAAAATGTTATGTGTGAATCAAACGATACAATCATCCATAATATTTTCACTCAAATAACGGCTTTTATATTTTAAAAATATATCAAAGCAAAATCAATACATTGTTAACTGCGTGCATTTTTGACGCATTTAAACAGCAAAAGAATTTTCAGCATAATATACACTATTGTGTTAACATAACTCAGAATAAACAACATCTCGTCAAATCAAGGTAACAGTAGTATACCGCTGTTCGAAATTCATAAATCGATTGAGAAAAAGACAAATCCGGGCTACAAACTAAAACTGAGCGAAAAACATCAAATATAAGAGGAGAACTACGAAACAACAGAAACACAACATTAAACGAACTATAATATAACATTGGCCATATTCCTGATGTGGTACATGACATTTTAAGAAAACAATGGTGTGTTGAACCTGGTTTTGTGGCATGCCGAACCTCCCGCTTTTATGACAATTAAGAAATAATTCATGGGGGCTTGAATATATCGTTATTTTACCACGGGTTGGCCCTTTATGACACATATTTTACCCTGAGCGATAGCGAGGGGTAAAATATCGGCATAAAGGGACAACCCGTGGTAAAATCTAGATATATTCAAGCCCCCATGAATTATTTCGATTCTAAAAGGACAAATACGGCAATTGTTTTAGATCGAAGCGCTCTAGGTGGAGGCCATTATTTGCCGTTCTCATAAATTAACGCACTTTTAGATTGGCATAAAAAAACGGAGCAAACAGAAAAAGTGACATGCTCAAACTATTCACAAAACTTATTTAGATAGATTTGGATGAATTTTAATGATAATTAACTTATATGTCTTCTATGTATAAAAAAATGGGCTTATACCACATTTTAGCATCGTTTGTTGACGTTTCTTTGTTGTGATGATTTTCGGTATCAGAAGCGTGTATTTTCCCGTAAAATGCTTAAATTATAACGTCATCATTCTATGACGTCGGGTACTTCATTCATGAAAAAAACATATGAAGTGGGAGTACGATCGGAACAGCCAATGCAATATATTCATATTTTACCACGGGTGTGTACTCAAAGCGTTTGAAGGACGTCATGTTAGAATGCTAAATATAACATTGAAATGACAACATTACATGACAGAACTACAATACAAATAAATGGGAGAACATTAAGAATAGAGAAACACACGAATAATAGCTAACAAAAAGTACCAGGTTTAAAATTTTAATACACCAGACGCACGATTTGTCCACACAAGACCAGTGACTCTCTGATGAAAAAAATTCGAAAGCCAAAACAAGTTGAAGAGAATGGAGGACCAAAAGTTCCAAAAAGTTGTGCCTATTACGGCTTGGGATTTCCGCCTGGGATAAGAACATCACAACATGACTATATAATAGATATATATGATAAAACCGAAGTGGTGACTAACTACAGAATAAAAACGGATACATAAATCAATCTTAACTAGCACTTTAAAATTCACAGCCGAGTAAGCCAAAGCAATAAACGCACAAAGTGACGTCACATTTGAATTTCTAAATATTTCCCAAAAATTGGATGCACACACATTAATAAAAGAAATGAAGCCAGCCTCCAGGTTCCTTAAAATGGAAAAATGTACTAACATTAGATTATTTAATCCCAATTAAATGAATGCTTAAAAATTTGTATTTGTATTTGTAAGAAAACAGATTTAAAATATTTAAATAGAAATTGTTGCATCCTATCGTTCCTTGTAAACAACTGCCTTTTCAATGAAAGATAAAAGAAGACAGTAAATGCGACTGATGTTATGAAACAGAAGATTATAAAAACAAATACTGGATATGTCAGTATTTTAATAAAATTGAGAATGGAAATGGGGAATGTGCTAAAGAGACAACAACCCTAAACAAATATATACAAGTTCAGTGATAATGAACGCTGTTTGTGAACAGTGAAAATCAAAAAGCAGGATATAAAATATGTGACATCAATTCTTATGATATAAATCTTTACATTTTCCGCCACAAGTGCATTCACATTTCAAATTATAAAAACTACAACTCTTGATGTATATGCTCTGTTAAAAAAAGAACTTTTGACTTTCAGGTGGTAAACATGGTAAAATTTTGAAAAAAATAAGCTTGTACACATACTTATTATTTTATGCATATATGTTATTCAGCAAAACATGTGTCTTATCGCTACTTTATCATTATACTACGTGTTTTGGGTTTTGTCATGATCATGATATGTGATAAAACATCAAACCCCTGTCATCCTGAAAGCATCATTTCTTGATTTAAATCTCATACTCAAAATTAACTTAATTCATATAAATACTTCAATTCGCAACCATGTATGTATACCTACATAAGAAATAGGTACAGACAGCTTCGTCAATCAACTTGCCTCCATCGTGTTATCATTAATGAACATGGTTCAAATTTACCTATACTCGGTGTTGTGTTAGTGTAACTCACACGAAAACTAAACACAATTACGTTCCCATTGATAAAACTCAATGTTTACAAGTACATGTAGTTTAAATCATGTTTTGTCTACATGTAGTCGATATTTAATGTAGACCTTGTGTAGGTTAAGTGTATACATGTACAAAACTAGGCATTTAAAACATAAGCTTTACCATGTATGTTCAAGGAAGAAACAATTTTTGAATAAAATTGATATTTATAACAATTATCAATAAAGTGTTTTACAGAAATATTTGTCTAAACTTGATATATATTTGTTATTAAGTTGTTTTTACGTAGCTTTATACCCTTTATCAAGACTCAGAGCGTCATCATTGCCGAACACATAATTCATTTGAAAAGGTCTTCCCGAATCGTCTGGACGTACACTGAAATATTTGCCACTGGTCTTTACTAAAATATCGATTCACTCATACCCTCATTATATATAGTGTGAGGTAAATGCATTGCTTGTCTTGCAACTGAGATCCGTTAAAATACACTTAAAAACGAAAAAATAAAACATTACCCCTCACTTTGTCAAATGATCCTTGGAGAAGAAATACCATTTCGAAACAAACAGAAAAGATAGAAATGTAGTGATCCTTAACTTCGATATCCCTTTTCTTCGTCTGTAAGCGCGCTGCTGCAGCCTACGTTTTCTAATGCGTAGTCGAGACGTCTTTAAATTAGTATCTTTAAACTAGTGCAAATCATCAAAATCGCTGATATGAAAGAGCAACCACTTAACTTGAAAGGGGGATAGGGTATTTTTTCTGTGTCAGATTTTTGTTCTCGCGCGAAAGTAGTTATTCAGTTTTTGTCGATGCTAGATAAAGCAATCAAATAATTTTTTTCTCCAATATTTAATATTATAAGGTATACGGAAACTCTAGATTCAGAATATTTTTTTTGTATCATCTGTAAGACCAGAAAATATTTTTTTTTTATCAAATTGGGGATCAGAATAATTTTCAAGGAAAAATCCATCCCCAATTTTAAAGTCAAATGTCATTCCCTAACTGCTAAAAAAATTTACAATGAGATATTTCAAAAGATCATGTAATTAATTATAAAAATACTGTGTGAAAGTGTAGTATAGAGAGTAGAAAAATCGTACTGTGAACAGAATTAAAAGGACCATCAAAAGCATGTTTTATAATCTAAAACCTCTTATTTGTTTTTAACACTCCCAAAATGATTATACTATTATTTTCATAAGGTTTATTACAAAAGTTAATTACAAGTTTTTTAGTTAAAGTAAATGAAGTAGCTATAAACACTGATATATTATAGTAGAACACTTACTCAATGCAGAGATGAAACGAAATTAAATTTAACTTTGTGCAATTAATGCAACTAGTACGTACTAGGGACTTTCAAATGTTCGGAAGTGTATAACTTGGGCATGAAATCAATTGTCAGGTTGTAACTATTTCTTCCTATCGTTTCAAACTACAAACAAACAAAAAACAAATTTTCAGTCACATAATAAACACAATAGTTCAAATCAAATTAACCCCATAAATGTTCCGTAAATTTACTTTCAACTTAATCATTGATTCCGATTTTCCTTTGTATTTATATGTAAATGTTATTCAAGCGTTCCATAGTACTTCCCACACGTTAATCTTTGTATTGATATGTAAATGTTATTCACGCGTTCCATAGTTTTTCCCAAACGTTGATCATTGTAACATAATAACATAACGAATCATGTTCACACATAAAACAAACGTAATTATCAGTTCATATTCATTGTTCTGTACACGAAACTGTTAAATAACTGTTCTTAATCTGTAATTCAACTTACGCATTGACATAAAACACCCAAGTTATGTGTTTCGCCTTGTCATTCTTTTACGGGATTGTTAATAATGGGGATAGAAACGACAGTTTTGATATTGGAAAATGCTAAATTAAATTCTACAAAAACAAGATATATATCGTTCAAACGATACATTACCCCCGCAAATAGTCAATCCTGTAACTGTTCCTCAACTGGTACTATTACAACAAGCCTGTGCACGGAACGGCGTATGCATTGATCCTCGCATCCATTGTATGAGACTCCTTGACTGACATTTTTATATCTGAGAATCACATCTCTCACAAACCCATCTCTTCCGGCATTCGTTTCGATGATCTGTGCCATTTTCCATCGTCCACGGACAATGTTTGAATCTTGCACTATCACTAAGTCCCCCACTTTTACATTCTTTTGTTTGGTATGCCATTTCTGACGAAGTATTAGCGTAGGAAAAAAGTCTTGTGTCCATTTTTTCCAAAAGTTTTGGACTACTTGTTGAATCAATTTCCACCTCAATCTATAATTGCTTTTCTCATTGAAGTTTCCATTAGGAACACGAATGATTGATCTACCTAATAACAAATCATTTGGACACAAATATGATCCTTCCTTTGGGTCCGAATTTTTTGTTCCAATTGTTCTTTCATTTTATAGATTAGATACTTCAAATAATACCGTATGTAACTCAGAAAACGTCATCACCGATGTTCCTATGGCAACCTCCAAACTCTTTTTCATAGATTTGACAGGCGATTCACTGACTCCGTTTTCCCATGGAGCATCTGCCGATTTTGTAGTGACCCAATCCATACCTTTGCATTCATTAAACGACTTAAAATTGGTTCCCAATCCCATTTGTGAACTACTTGCTGTAGTTCCTTGCCTGCTGCCACAAGTTGTTAACCTGATATCCTCTAACAGTAACAAATCTTCTTAATGTCATTATAAAACTGCTTGTATCATAACCCTCTGCCAAGTCAACATATACTGCTCTGGTGGTCAAGCAGTTAAAAAGGACACCATGTGTTCGTTTCTTCACAGTATCTCGAATCATGAATGGTCCAAACAAATCAACAGCACAATAATACAATGCTGGTGCAGGTTGTAGTCTCTCTATCGGTAACATACCCATCTGCTGTCCTACAATCTTTTTTTCTCGCTTCCTACAAATGAGGCATCGTTTCTTTACGAGCTTAATAATCCGACGTACCCAAGGAATTCAGTATCTGCTCCTTAATTCGGCCAACGTTTTATCAACCCCTGAATTATCCTCCGAAGGAAAAAAAGCAGCACTCAACTTGATAAACGGATGCGAAGTTGGCAAGAAAAAATCCAAGTGCGTTTCATCCATTCTTGTATTCTTTGTCCAACTGTTATTATGCCATCTGAGTTTGTTTGTACACCTAGCTAACCTTCGAAATCTCACTAATGAATCCGTCGGTAGACTCTTCTGAATATGTTTTATCCATATCATTCCTGCTATTTGTATATTTCCTGCTGAAATTCGGTTCGCTGCACCTTTGAATGATCTATTTTTAGCTATATCCAGAATTATACTTGTCACGCGCAACATCTTGCTTACATTCGAAAATCGATTCAGATCAATGTCACTTAAATCGGGCACAATGTCTGTACTCTTTTCTTCATGTTCAAATGACATCGTGATTCCAACTGCATCCGGCAATTGACTTGATTCTGAATAATCTTGCCTGATCGGCCATTGTTCAATGGGTAACCGTTAAAAATCTGGACCCTTTTGCCAAACTGATTCCATTACCAATGCGGTTGGATCTGTTGCTCTCGTGGTCAAATCAGCAGGATTCTGTTCCCCTTGTACCCACCACCAATCAGAAGATTCTGTCTTACTTTGAATCTCGGCTATTCTAGTTGCCACACATGTTCCAAAGCCATAACTTTCTCTTTGTATCTGAGCTCTTACTATTGTTGAATCTACCACGTGAATTATTCGAATAAAGTTAAAGTCCATCTCCTTCACTATTTTTTCTCTGATTCTTGATGCAATTACTGCACCACATAATTCCAACCTCGGAATCGACTTCATATGTCTCGGGCCCGATTTGCCATCTTATGTATGCACAAGCTCCATATGCTACACTGCTTCCATTCGAAAATACTACTAATACGGGGTTCTTGTATGCAGCCTCTGGCTTAATACATCTAGGAAACTGAATCGACTCTAGTTGAAAGACTCCCTTAAAGAACTCAATCCACTTGTCTCATTGTATCTGCTATTGGTTCATCCCATCCACCATTTCCACCATCTGTCTTGCAAAATGATCTCAAAAGTAGTTTTGCGGTTAAAACAAACGGAGAAGCAACCCCTAAGGGATCATAAATGATCGCAACTTGACTAAGAACCTTTCTCCTCGGTATGTCATCTATTTGAGTTTGTTGCAAATCTTTATCAATGTGTATTCCTCGACGTTTACTTGAAAAATTAATTTTTGCTTGAAATGTAAAACATGTCATCTCTCGGTTGCCAAATCATTCCTAGAATCTTTTCCTTTGGTTCATTTGAAATATGTAATCCGTTCCATTGGTCGGACTGCTTCCCTGTAACAATCCAATGTTTAATTGTAAATCCACCTTTTGCAAGTAATTTTTCAGTGTCTTCCATTACCTTTCTTGCCTGATCATTATTGTTGACAGAGTTGTTGATATCATCAACATAACTGTTTCTAAGAATAATTTCGGTTGCCTCTGGATAAATATCTTTACTCATTTCCGCAGTCATTCCTAATGCAACTGTTGCAATAGTGCCACTAGGTCTGTCCCCAAAAGTGACCGTCTTTAACACATAATGATCCGGTTTTCTGCTTGCATCGAGATCTCTCCATAGAAACGGATGCTGATCAGAAACTGAAAGTTTGATTGCATTATACATCTTTGAAATGTCTCCTGCAATTCCTATTCTATTTTGCCGAAATCTCAGTAGCACCACTAACATGTCATTCAATACATTTGGACCCTTTGCCTAATAATCATTTATCACATGTCCCATGTATGTTGAAGAGGAATTGAACACAATCCTGATTGGGGTTGACTTAGAGTCGGGTTTTAGAACCTCATGATGCGGTAGATAATATAAGGAACATATCTTAATTCAGATGTTTCAGTCCGCAAGTGGCAGGAACATAAACTTCAATATTGAAGTCTGATGAAACTGACGTATGAATAAAAAACAAACTTCTGCTGGTTTTTTTAAGAGTAAGAAATAAAAGGCAGTTATGTATTATTAAAATATGGAGGTATTTGGTTACGGATGGTAGGGACATAAAATATACTAGATACTTTTATAAATCAATACCTCTATCTAAATATCTTGATTAAAGAAAATGCCGTTTATGATTTTCAGGTTTATTGATAATAGCAAATAGCTTGTATTGACAAATGACTAAAAAGGGGAATGTTATTAAACTCCAGAAATAGTATATAATTAACTTATTGGTATATGACAGAGTTTGCATAATACTTTTGTCTATCTTATTTGTTTTATTTTACATAACAGCTCAGCAGGTTTATACTTAATACGATGTTAAAAACGTTGATTACGGTTTTTTGCGTTTACCATGATCCCAATTTTTCAAATTCGTTTATCGACAACATTAATGACATCGATAGAAATTTTAGTTATGTTACCTGTCCTAATATTTGGTCATTGAGACATAAATGATAAACTGTTCAAGTTGCTTGTGTGATTGTCCTGGTTGTTTTGAGCGTCATAATTGACCCAAAAGCAGTACAAATCTTTTACAAAAACTAATCGTTTGAGTGTTAAGAAATTTTTAAAAAAAATCATCTGATGCACATCGAATTTAAGACCAAAATCAGCACTGACTGGACCTTAGCCTTTGTCACTTTCTTTTATGGTTACGGATGAGATGCTCTTACGAGGAAAACAGTGCTTGGAAAGATAGCTCCAACAAAGATAAGTATACGAGTAATCAGGTTCAATTTCAAAGACGCGTTATATGTGCAAGAAATAGAAGTGGCGTAAGGAGATAAAGAATGATAATTAAAAACCAATTGTTCAGAGAACAATTGAAGGTCTTACCAAATCAATTTCATGAAATATTGATTAGAAGCTATTTTCAGTTTACTCAAAGTAACTATTGGCTTCCAAGCATAGCTTTATTTAGACTTCAGATATGTTTTGTTATATATTTTTGCCTGTAATATGGGAGATATAAGGTAATTCCGGTTAAGTCAAATTCACTTCCGTTCTCAAATAATAGGTTTATGTGTGTATATTTGAAAAATATATAGTTTCTAAGTACATGAAATAAATGCAAAAAAGCTACTTCAGGTTTACTCTGGGTCTCTTTCGGGTTCTTTGTCAGAGTAACATATCACCGAACAGTTTACAAAAGAACTTATGGTTTTTAACTCTTATAATATGTCATTTGATTGTTTTAGAGCAAATGTATCATATCTTAATCACAATTATGCAAACAATTTGCACTAGTTCATTTATTTATATCTTTAAAAGTGACAGAAGAGATCAAAGAACAAAGGAAAGTCAAAATTTAAAATTTCACCTTGACCTTTGACCTTAAACTAGTTTTTCTATTCTTTGATCCATGTATCCAAATCAACCGACCATATGTCTCTATCCCTTATGGAGTACCATTTCATATACATATCACTTATTTTAAATGCATTAGGGGAAAAACTCTCATATGGAGTCTTCGTATCGCTTCCATCAAAATTGGACAACAAATCCAGAGGTTATATCGAGCAATTTTGTAAAATAAATGTTTCGCTTCCTTCTACGGTTACGGAGGAGATCTCACCACAAAGAAAACAGTGTTTAGGGAGATTACTCTAACGATAAAAAGTCTTCGATTAAACAGGATCATTCTAAAAAGTGCAGTAACTGTTAGATGTCATATGCATCTTACTCTATGTTCTTACTCTACCTGGTTATTATCCATACGAGAAACCTTCTACTTGTAGAATGGAGTTTTGGAATCTTGGTTTCCTTCCCATAAACGATTGCCTGCCATGGCTGACGAGTTTCATCTTACCGGCTTTTCTTTCCAAGTCTGCCCACATAGCCTTCGATTTTCCCAAATCTAACACAAGGCAATGGTACTAGTTACCCATAGTTGGGACAAGGTTGGTGAGTGCAAGGACGTGTCCAGACACCGATGGGCCTACACTCTGCATCTCTAGGACCATTGCTGCTCCGAGATACTCTACATTAATACCTAAGATGCTAGATCCTAGTTACCATGTGCTGTTGCGGTGAGACTTTGTACTGGCAGTAATGCCTACGCACTCGTTTTTTTACCTGCAAAGCAAGATAAAGAGCCTACGACCCTAACCATACTAGACGCATGCACACTCTTGTGGTACAGACCACCAGCACAAAGAAAAAAAAGGACAAATAACCAGAACAAATACAATAGGTCTTTCCACAAAATGATAGAAAAAACAATAATCAGAACATTATTATTAGGTATTCCGAAGAAAAAAGAAAAGATGTAAAAATCAGAACAACTACAATAGGTTTTTTCCGCAGAAAACTAGAAAACCCGAGCAATGAACAGAACAAATACAGACGGTTTTTTTCTACGGAAAGTGTAAAGATTTTATAATCAGAACAAAATCTATAGGTCTTTCAACAGAAAAGTGGCAAGATCTAATGATCAGAACAATATCAAAAGGTCAATAGAAAAAGTGTAAAGAGATATAGGAAGATGTGGTATGAGTGCCAATGAGACAACTCTCCATACAAATAACATCCAAATAACAATCTATAAAAATAAACCATTATAGGTCAAGGTACGGCCTTCAACGCGGAGCCTTGGCTCACACCAAACAATATGCTATAAAGGGCCCAAAATTTACTAGTGTAGAATCATTCGATCGGCAAAATTAACGGTCTTATCTGTATACAAAAACCTTCTTAAATATCTTTGTCTAAAATGACTTCCTATAATACTCCATCATACATGTTACTGTAACTCTGTAACAAGTTAGAACAGTTAGAACAGTTTTATGATGTGTCAATTTCGATCGAGCTTCCTGATTACACCATACATGTCATTCTTAAACGAATACTTACATTGCTAAACTGAAATTAGAAAGGTTCACAAACCCTCCAGGTTCAATTATACTAATCTTATTGTCATTCAAATATCTGAAAAAGATTGGATAATATATTATATAAAATCGAAGAACTTTTCAATCATTTCAACTTAAAGCAATATAACAGGCATTTTTCATTTATCATTTAGGAATCATTCCTATGTATTAGCCATTAGTTGAAGTGTAAAGTTAGTTAAGCGAAATTAACATTTTTGAAAAACTACGATTAAAATTAAAGACTTCCAAAGGTTAGAGGCTCCTGACTTGGGACAGGCGCAAAAATGTGGCGGGGTTAAGCATGATTTTTTTTTTATTTCAACCCTCCCTCTATACATCTAGCCAATGTAAAAAAAAAAAAACAATTCGCCTAGTATGACTCAGTTTATAAGAAGTCCGATTCCGATGTCAGATTATGTAACAAAAGAAACTACATGAAATGACAATGATACGTAAATTAACAAAGGACTACTAGCAGTAACTGACATGCCAGCTCCATACCTCCTTTAACTAATTGATTAATCATATGAATATCAAGTATAATCCCTCCGATTAGGAGTTTAGTATTGTACCATCATAATATACATGACAAGAACATATCCCATATCATACCAACAACTGGTTGTAGAATATATGAGTTAATTTCCGATGCATAGACCCTATAAGTGAATCAAAATTCAAGCCAAAGTATGCAACCTTCAATGACATGACAACAGTATCGTAACTATACCTGTTACCTGTTACCTAGTCTTTATCTTCCTCCTCTAGCAGGAGCTTCGCTTCTATAGCGTAATTCAAATTTGCACCCTAACCCTTACACACGGGGCACTCATAAGAACAGTATACGTAGTTATTATAATAATTTATAACAGTAACATATATACAGCATGCGAACTAATCCATCACCATGTAAACGTAGTTAACTATATATATATTACACAGTCCAATCGTTCATAGCCGGATCACTATTATATCTCCATATAACATAGTGTTAAATAGTCTATATTTAAAACACTCCTGCCCTCGCAATAGCATTTACTGTTCAATTACGAATGATGTCCTTGTACCGATGATAAAATTTATTAAATGGTTTGACAAGTTTATGATCTCGCAAACTCTGGTGTAATAATGTTTCAGTAATTAACAAATTTCTCTTGGTAAAAAATAATACGTTGTTACATGCACGTTCGAATTTTTTAAGTTGAGATATATACACTTAAAATTGATAATTAACGATAGAAAATAAAAAAATCATCTCTTTTATCATAAATTTTTGTTTTGCGCCACCTGTTAATGATATATATATATCAAGATCGATGATAGGGCAGTGTTCATTATCAGTATTAGTTTTATTTAAAGTTAGCTCAACAGGATACATTTCTTTAGTAATTTTGTGTGTCAGATGTTGTTTTGATGGGTGTTTGTTGATTTAAGTCATAAATTGCAACTCATAACTTTACAGAAGCAGCTCCGCAATAAGTGGTGCACAATACATCCGCATTGGAATTCCGATTACATGACGATATACGGAATCTCCACAGCGAACAAAAATGTTATCTAATAAATAAGTTCTTTTGTTTGTTGTTACTTTAGAATGACTTAAAAGAGTTTGAACATAAGTATGCTCATTTATTAGGTGTGTGATATTTTTCTTAATAAGAGTACTATGAGACCAAAATGGTATATAGGGTTGAAAAATCTAAACTTTGAACATACTCAAAAACACCGATACAAGCATTTAATTTTTCAAGTACTTCCACAGAATTTCGGACTCTCCAAAAGTATTAATTCCATAATGTTTAATAATTGGGTTTAATAGCTTAATATTTGATATATATAAATAATGTATATTTTACTCTTAAAATAAGTGATGTGTTTTTTTTTTTTTTTTTTTTTTGGCTTTGCTTTGAATAAAAAAAATCGATCGATCTCAATCGATTAATGGCTTTTGATCAGCGGAATACTACTGTTGTCGTATTTATATGATGATTTAATAGGATTATTGTTTTCAATCTTTTGTATTTATTAAGGAATTGTTGTTTGTGCGAATTGTGTATGCAGTCATGATAATGACGGTTATGATGTTATGTTTTGTTTGTTTTTAAAGAATAGTCATGATTTAAAAAAGGTTAAATGCTACACTTGTACAGTTGTTTCGCATAACACGCCTCTTTTTTGGAGATATAGAATATTCATAAACAATTAATTTTGATATAAAACTGGTTCACAGTTATGATCTCTATGTTTCATCTCTATAAACATAAATTTGGAATGTTACAAGTAAATATACATATGTATATTGTTTATATTGAAATCTATAGAAATCCTACAGTTAAGGTAGGGTTAGTTAATAAATATAGTGTTAGTTTAAACTCTTAGAAGTTCAGGGCATATAAACGTTGAAAATATTACCCACGGCCCGATATTTTGACCTTTGAAAAATAGTAGTGCATATGAACTTTCCATTCTAGGATATGATATTTATCAAGACTTCATATTTAAAGTGCAACAGTTAACGCTGTAAAAGGTGTTCCATGGGAAATTGCAATGTAAATATTTACAGAAATGCAACCTATATTGTTTATCTATTCAGAAAATATTACAATTGTTAGTAGTATGATAAGTTTGATAGTCAATAGATTAACATTGTAACCAAAAACAACAACTAATATTTTGATTTTTGTGGCGGCAGCTTAACGAAACTGGACAAATAGCTGAAACAATAAAGAAGAAATAGAAAAAGCTTGGTTATTGTTCATAATAAAACAGAAAGTTATTACGTTACCGTTAGAATAAGCAGTTTCGCAAAAACTTTGTAGCCCGGCTTTGATTGCGGATAAAATAGATGTTAATAATTTTGAAAGTGTCTGTCATTTAGACAATTTGGTTAAAAGAATGGGTAAAGTTTCTCCGTTCACCCTTTAAGCATTTATATCCTCAAGATTGGGCAATTAATTGGTACAATAAATGGACCTTCCATATGATTATCTAATGATCATTGAAAGTAGAGGTTGTTTTCAAATTTTGACATTGACCTTTCTTTAAGACCTGACAGGACAGTATTCCTCATCCACAATATCAGACTGTGAGTGAATACATCGAAAATCCTAAGCATTTATTATAGCATTTTCCTCAACATTTGTTCAACGTGTTTTTAAAACTAATTCATTAACCAAGGAAATAAAACTTAAAATAATTAACATACAGTCTATCCACGTTTGGCATGTTGTTGAAATCTCCTCTTCTTATTGTTGTAATATTAGTTCCAGTTATAGATCTAAAACATAATTAGTTATATAGTTGAACATAATAAGGAAACATATTTACATATATTCAAATCAAAAGAATACCAGAAAATGGTCTAGATCTTAACAAAGTTTTTAAGGGAATTGGAGCGGTAAAAGGCAAATTCCGCAATATATATATACATGTAAGTCAATGAATATAACATGAAACAAAAGTGTAAGGAAAGATTTGTAGGTATGTGCATATCTTACAAATCATTGTCATGTAAAGGCGAAATAGACCACAATAACGAAAGTAAGATTTAATAAACTACATATTCAGGTCTGATATGTTATTGACAATTCTAATGGAAAATAACATGATAGTCATTATCATGATGGATCAGCTAAATACGAACGCTATTGTAGAAAGTTTATGAACAAGGGTATGTCAAAGAACGTCTCGTCCTTTTCCTAAAAAAAAGTTCAACGGAAGGTACCAAGACCTTGTTGATGTATATTCCGTATCAACGTCACAAATAATACATGATGGTCTTAATATACAGTTTCTGCGTACTGATGTTGTTAAGCATCTTAACAATGTGTTATCTTGTTCTTTCAATTGGCTTTGTTCTATTATTAATATTACTTTTACTGTTGGGTTGTTTTATGTGATATCAATTTAACGTGGCTCTGTACTTAAACATCCTATCAATCTATTTTATTTGTATTATCTTTAATTTTTTGCTGGTATGTTTTGTATATGCGACTGTTTGTGTTTCTTTGGTTCTTATAACGTAACTCTGTACTTTAAAAGATACCGTCAGTATTATATTGTTATATTGGGTCATAATGATATATTTCTATTATGAATTACTATATACGTTGAACCACAAACGTCATAATTATTCAATCGCGTAGTGGAATTAACTATTTGTGGATTCTTATAAATTCTATATAACTTTTGGACTAATTTTAATCTCGGTTTATTTCTGAAATTAATTCTTACCTACTTTTCATTTAGGTATTTTAACCATGTATGCTAGCGTTGCCCTTGTGAAATTTCAAAATTGTTTGTATATTCATTGAACAACAAATATATGTGACGTATAAAATTTTCTGACTTCAGACACTCGAATGAATAAATGTGTTTGTAGATAGATGTTTTTGTGTTCTGTTAAACTGTCCCTTTTAAATTGTTACACGAAGATGACTGCTGTACCCATACTTTGACTATTTATTGATTATGCTCACGCATCATTATAAATATAATGGAATTTGATGAAACTGTCATCTCAGTGAGAGGTTAAGCGCTTTAAAACCAGGTTTAATCCACCAATTTATACATTTGAAAAAGCCTGTATCAAGTCAGGAATATGACAGTTCTTGTCCATTCGTTTTTTATGTGTATTGTGACAGTGTCATTTGATTTTGCCATGTTTTTATGGACTTTCCGATAAGATTTTCATCTGAGTTCAGTTTTTTTGTGATTTTACATTTTTTGTACAGTAATAAATAGCTCTTTTTTTTATAATTACATATCAGCAAATTTTAAATTCAAATATCAGCAAATCTATTTCGTACAGTTTCAATAGAAGAAAATGTTCATTAACATTCCCTTTTCTATTGTTGATGTAATCTACAGCATTTCATATCAGATAAAGTGGGTAACTGTAATTATAACTTCTGAAATTATCACCTGTTTGCTTTTAAATTACCCTTCTGACTTACAAAAATCTAGCATCATGTGTAATGTCTTTTGGAACTTCTGTGAGGTCTGTACATAAAACATCATCAAAATATTCATAAAATGGAAGAGGAGCCCTGTTATAACACCGGCACAGTTTTTGTAAACACGTCATATTTTCTCTCTGACAGGTAACAAATTCTTCCTTTTCACAACAAGACAAGTTGGCGACCAAGCATAATGCAACTACCACAGCTGTTATAAATATATCTTTATAATCCATTCCATACCTGCAAAAGAAATAGTTTTACACGTCAGTTACATTTTCAGACTGCCTTCTACTTTTCATTATGCGAATTTCTATTTTCTGTAAATAAAAAGGAATTAAAGAATAATTTTCGTTCAAAATGTTCCACCTACAAATAGAATGCTATATATCAAGCAGTCGTGGTGTGCCATGTTTGTATTCACATTTATTTTCCAACAGTTGCCGAAATATTTATGAACCGTTTAAATTAAGATGCCTCAAAAATTATCAATTTACTAAATTTTAACAGGTTCATGATAAAAGCGATATTGCATACTTAATATGTTAAAAGAGAGGCAAAAGATATGAAAAGGACCTGAGCCCAAAATAAACTAACAACGTCATAGCTTACAACAAAAGAACATCAGATAAACTACAATACACAAAACACAACAAGGAAAACTTAAAACAAAAAGACTGAGCAAAACGAATCCAAACAAAAACTGGGTGTTCCAGAAGGGAAAGCATGTACTGCTCCATATGTCAAATGATAAAGGAAACTTATAATATATTATTGATTTCGATTCACTGTATTGTAGTTTATAAAATGGGAAAAAAACAGTGTATACGAAATGATTTAGATGAAATTAAAAAAAATAATATTATTGATGCTTTCATATTATCATGTGAACCTTTCCAATATTGGTCAGGTCCTAAAAGAGGTTCGAAAGATACCAAAGGGACAGTCAAACTCATAAATCGAAAATAAACTGACAACGGCATGGCTTTGATAAAGGCAAATAGACAAACAATAGTACACAAGACACAACATAGAAAACTAAAGAATAAACACTACGAACCCCACCAAAATCTAATGGTGATCTCAGGTGCTCCGGAAGAGTGAGCATATTCTGAACCACATGTGGCATCCATCGTGTTGCTTATATGATAACAAATCCGGTAAATATTCCTATTCGGTAAGTCACATTCATGAAAGGGAAGGGGACTGTAGTTACTACTTCAGGAACATATCCGATATCATTTGTGAAACGGTTATTCCGTAAAGGTCAATTAACATGTAATGGCGTCCGTAAAATTTACGAAGGAATGATTTCAACTTTACCATTTGGAACTCTTGGTTTAATAGCTTCCTTGTGAGCAGCAACCCTCTATCAAGAACATCCTGATAGGAAATGCAAGCACGGGGGTATGTTTCAATGAAGGGATATATACACCGTATGCAGATGCTGCAGGAATGTTGTTACTAAGAAAATGGAAACTTCACAATTGGGAAGCTGAAATCATCTTTTCTGTCGTAAAGTTTAAATTTCAATCTACCCTCATTGTCAATTTCTAGATATAAGTCAAGGTATGAGCCTGACTTAACTGTATCTGTAGTATCCTCTATATCTAGTTTGATGGCATAGATTCTTTCCACATAGTCCCCAAATTTTGAATTTGTACAACAAATTACTGCTCCAACCATTCCTTAAACACCTTATCGATTGAACATTATAATCAGAATTGACCCTAGAATTGTTCATTAGGCGATTGAACAAATATTAATATGCAGATACCATTACAAAAGCTGGCTTTAAAATCACATGGTCCGAGACCACAATTGTCGTCCCTTGAATTTCGTTGTTCCCTAGTGTTAACAGTGGGTTACTTGCCATTAATTTTTATACCCCTTCCAAACTTATTTCTCAATGTTTAATGCCTCAAATTGTAAGTAGGGGGTGAAATTACACTGTAAAAAAAATTGGGTCCAGAATTTTACAGGAAAGTAGTGATTTGGTCAAGCTGAAAAGGGTTAAAAATTAGCACTTCGGAAGCTGTCAAAAGATTTCTAGACACCCTAAACACAAAATTGTCCATATTTTGAGTTAGAGGCGATGAAGTTTTCTATAATTTTAATATAATTTCTCCCAAAAGTTGTACGACACACTGTAAAAATTTCATTGAGAAAGCGCAGGTGGGAATTTTTTAATTTTCATTTATGTTCTAAAAGAAATGCACAACGAATTAATTGTGTTCTCGGACCACATTAAATACTTCAAAATACACACATATAGTAGAAAAAAAAGCAAAACACAAAAGATCATGCAAAAAGGTTAATTCCCGACCTTTATTGCTTCATAGTATAATTTAATCTATTTGTGTAAACAGGGGGGAATTAAATGCAAACCAATGTTGATTAAAGATTCAACGACTAATTTAAATTGAACGGATTTCAATTTAAAAATTAAGTGATACGACTTAAAGAATATGAAAATAATCTGCTAAGAAAACTATTCAAATAATAAGTCAACTTTCTAGTGTTTAAATTTCCAATGAAAACTTTCACGCAAATCACTTCCAAAATTGTTTCGGTTTAAATTTCAATGATGATAACTCATCAAAGTATAAAATGGTCTTCTAATAGGTTGTTGTTTTTTCAATCAAAACGTTTAATTGATTCTCATTTATCGATTTTGAACACTATTGTATTATTGATTACAGGAGATCACTGGGGAGAAAATTGAAAGTAAAAAATTACAAACAAACAGAAGATTTTTATTCTAGGCATATATTACCAAAGCCTTATTTGTCAAACCTTTTTGGATTTCGGGTTCTCAATGCTCTTCAACTTAATACTCGTTAAGCTTTCTAACAAGTTTAATCTGAACGTCACTGATGAATCTTCTGTAGACGAAATGCACGTCTGTCGTTTCAAATTATAATCCTGGTAACTACTTATTGTCAGATGTGTTGTGCGTAATGCCCATACATTACTTGTACATGTTGGAATAAACAATCGCCGAGATAAAGCTAATAACAATAAATCAATCAATGGAATAAACAATGATACATCGCAATCAACTATAGTTTTTTGTATTTAGTGTTCTGATAAAGGCAACAGTATAATATACCGCTGTTCAATAGTCATAACTCGATAAAGCGAACATGAATCCTGGTCACTATAAAAGAACAACAACGTAATAGCAGAAACACTGAACTGCTACAAAAAAAAAAAAAAAAAAAATTAGTACAGGTCAGAAGGAGAGGTGCATAGTTCATTCACATAAAAATGCCGACAATTTGTTGTAAAAGTTACCTTAAAATTAAAAAACATTTACTGTCCATCACAAACTCCATCATATTGATCAATTGTTTCTCTGTGTAGGATGAATTACGTTGGTGTTCACTATTGACAAATATGACGTATGGTATCACAAAGTAATAAATGTATAGCGTATGCCTCCATTTTTATGATGAAAAGATTGTGCAATCTGATGATAGTATGCTTAATGGGATCGGAACTATGCGACTCCGCACACTTTCACGCATAAATTACCATGCACATGAGAAGTTTGTGTTGTAAATTCACTATTATTTTTTTGATTGATTAAAACTGATAAATTATTGTATTTGTGTCACTAAAAACTAGAAACGTATCAACCGAGATGGTAAACGCCACTAACTGTATCATTAAAACATTATGAGTATTTTTACCAAGCTTTCAAAACATATGTAAAAGTAAGTAAAGAAAGGACAAAAGATACCAAAGGGACAGTCAAACTCATAAATCTAAAATAAACTGACAACACCATGGCTAAAAATGAAAAAGACAAACAGACAAACAATAGAATACATGACACAACATAGAAAACTAAAGAAAAAACAACACGAACCCCACCAAAAGCTAGGAGTGATCTCATGTGCTCCGGGAGAGTAAAGTAGTACATAAATTGACGGAAGAAGAAACAATTTCGTATTCATCCTGATGTGCCGTAATGAAAGGGTATACTGCACGCTCTACTCTTGTCCACAGTATGTCTGACATTTTTTGGATATTTAAATCTGAAAAAGGTCATAAAAATTGTTTTAAAACTTAATAAATTATCGTTGTATTTGTCAATGAAAATAGAAATTCTAAAAATAGTGTACTAGTTCAGTGAAAATGGACGTCACAGTACTATACTCCATAGCATATAAATGAATTAAAATTAAAATCATACTAGACTAACAAAGGACAGAAGCTCCAGACTCAAAGCACGCGCAAAAATGAGGCGGGGTTAAACATGTTTTGTGAGACCTGAAACCTCTAGCCAATGAAGAATAAAGAAACACATAGCAATACACACAGTTTAACTCAGTTAAAAAGAAGTTCGAGTCTGATGTCAGAACAATAAACATAAACAACTAATCCAATTAAACTACTACATATTTTCCAAATAATTAATTATCTTATTCTTGTGTTACACCTTCATTATGTCTTGAAATACTACGATAAAAGACAATGTAAACATGGATCTCAAATATTTTATGACGTTTTAAACTAAAAAAGTTTTAATTTTCATACACAAAAGGCTACCTTTACTGCGTCGCTCAAAAACTTTCGATAGTTGTTTACAATAAAAATTATAACAAGTACATCAAAACCTAGACACGAGAGGAGGCTGATTGTATTGGTGTAAGTATTAGCAATCTGAGAAATAATTGTCGCATTTCAAAAATATAACATCTTTGTTTTATAAACCTTGTTTAAATGAAGAAGAATGGAGGGACATTTGCTTACCTGTCGTGTAACTCTGGTTCTGGATTTATAAAATCAAAATACAATGTGCCCACATCAATTTGGTGTATTTGTAAGTTGAAACCGTTCTATTGTTGACAATTGTTTATCAAATAAAATATCATTTCATTCATGAAAGTTGTTAACACAGTCCATGTTACTGCGTAGATCTTCATACAAAGTAAACATTTAAAAAAACAAGAGGCTTAAGGGAAACTGAATGACTCGATCTTTTTTGTGAACGAGGAAGTATAGGTAGCCTTTTTACGTTCTAAAATAATAAAATTGAGGATGGCATGGGGAATATGGCAGGGAAACAACAACCCGACCAAAGAGCAGACAACAGACAAAGGCCATTAATGGATCTTCAAAGCAGTATAGCGAAAAAATCCCGCACCTGTAGGTGGATCACAGCTGGTCCCTCAATACAATTGTGTACTAGTTCAGTAAAAATGGAACTTAACTCCAAAACTTATAAATAAACTAAAATTAAAAACAAAAACCTGAGGCTCTTGACAGGCGGCAAAATGCGGCGGGGTTAAACATGTTTTGTGAGATCTCAACCCTCACCATATACCTCTAGTCAATGTAGAATAAACAAACACAAAACCTTCTCATATAGGGTGAAATAGTATTTCGAGACAAATGATCGTAAATGGTTATTAATCAAGGCAACGATAATTAATCTTGTTAATAAAAAAAAGAAGAGAAGATACAGTGTAACAAACAAATGCTGAGAAAATCACATGGACTCAAAAAGAAAATAAGACCGGTGCTTTTGTACGGTAATCCTTGTCTGACGTCCATGTATCATTCGCTATTGTGTCCAATTCATTTACTTTGAGTAAATAAAATATGTTCAAACTGAACTTCGCCATGAAAATCCACATTTAATAAAAATCAAAAAATTTTAATGTCACAATTAGTAAAATTACTGATCAGTCGACTATATTGTTATCGAAAGCCAACACGGCAGTGAACACATTGCATGATATGACTTGATTACTAGTAATTTTATACAGACTGATGAATATTTCGACACGCGGAAAAGAGGAAGGGTGCATACCATAATGCATAAACAATACGCAGAAAACTTATCTCTATAACCGGACATAACTCATATCATTAGTAGTGTGGTATTTTGAAATTTATGCGGTTTTGTTGAGTTTTCTGTGTGCTTAGTAGAGCCGAACTGTAGTGTTAATTCCAGGCAATGGTTTAACACTTCGGTCACAGTTAAAGGGATAGTTAAGCACTCACAAACATCTCTAACAACGCAATATAATGTATGTGTTTGTCTCAAAGCAGACGCCTGTAATTCAGAGGTTGCATGTCTTATTGTTTTAAAGGCAAACATTTGAACGATGGTTATCTCCTTTGAAATCACATCACTTTTACTGGAATCTTTTTAAGGTATAGGTTTTTGTCATTGTAGTATGCCGTACATCGCCATATAGTTGTTTCTAATGTATTTTATTCCCTAGTGGATATAAAAATTAAGATGTGGTATAATTGCCAATGAGACAACTATCCACAAAAGACCAAAATGACATAAACATTGACAGCTATAGGTAACCGTACGGCCTTCAACAATGAGTAAAGCCCATACCGCATAGTCAGCTATATAGGGCCCCGATAAGACAATGTAAAACAATTCAAACGAGAAAACTAACGGCCTTATTTAAGTAAAAAATAATAAAGACAACCACCGAAATACAGGCTCCTGATACTTGTCTTATTTTAGACAATCAACATCTACTTGGTTAATATACATCATTTTGACTCAAGATAAATAATCGGACCACAAATGGTTGCTCCTACTTCTAAGTACTGCAATCCTGACTAAAAATAGCTTAAATACATAAATCAAGAGAAAAAAAATTAACAGATAAGCAATCCAGAGGGAGCGAAACAGGGTGTACCGAATGAGAACGCGTATGTTGCTATGCATAATACATCAACCGGTATGTGAATTAAGATTTAGTCTAAATTTTCACAATAGGATATAATACCAATCGGTTAATTTGCAGGACAAATTAGGAATCGAACCTTAAACTACAACATTAGAGGCAAGTTCACAAATCAAAACCCTTTGACGCATCTACATAGATAAGGTACGCCACAAATATTCATACTTTAAATATATTTGTTTTCTGACTTTAAATGTCTCGAAACTGTTTGAAACAATCCATGTAAAAAATTAAAAGCATTACAGAATACTATAAATGTATAGCTAATTCTACTTACATGTGCTACGTCCTTACAAGATAATATAGGGTTATTGCATGAATATTGGGGAATATTGTCCCGAGTAGAATTTTATATTGCACGAGCTTGCGAGTGCAATATATGTTCTACGAGGGACAATATTCCCCAATATTCATGCAATAACCCTTTTATTGTATAGCAATATAATATTTGAAAGTAAAAATTGGTTTAAACTAAGATTTGACCGTTGATGACGTCACGAATTTGAAGATTTATTGCACGCTAACTTTTGGTTACGTTCTGTGGGAAATATTATATTGCTATACAATAATTAACATTATCTAGGTGTATGTTATCGGCATGTTATCTGCAAACTATAAATGTATCACGATTTTTTAATAGACGTTCGCTGTTTTAAATCATGGTTGTCCAAAAAAAAATCCTCTGTTGCCAAAAACGAGAGATAGAAAAGATGAATGGTCGGTACTTAATACGGCAATGTGTTCCTTATACCATCTTTAAAAACAAAACAATTTTAATACGCCGGAATAACCTTAGGTGATCGTATATCAAAGTTTTGAAAAAATTATACGTCTGTGTATCTGTTTATTATTTAAAAACTATATATAAGTATATATAATACAACAGACGTCTCACAAAACACAAAATCTTATGACATCTATAAGTAAACATTCAGTAACCAACACTTGATAAATATCTAGAACAAGCATGTGGTATATGTTCTGCCTGAAAAGTTAATTCATAAAGAAACTAACTGCAAGGGAAATTCTCAACGGATAATCAAATGGAACAATTAAAAGGTCAACCACATCAAATGAATGTATATCATATCTCATATTCCTGACTCGTTACAGGCATTTTATTTTGCGAGAACTTAAAGTCAGATAATGTCGATGTATGATGATATCTCTCTTTTTAAAGATCTGCCGTTTACATTTTATTCCATACTTAACTCCAAAAATACCATGAACAAAATTGAAATCAGGTCACATGTGTGTATCTTGCACATGTCGTTTGCAACTCAACAAAAAAAAAAGGAAAAAAGTAATAAGGTTTATATATATATTTTTCGATGTTTAACATATTTGAAATCTTTCAATAAAATGATTTAAGTTGTATAATCATGTATATGTTAGTTTTATCTCCATGGACTCATGTCAAATAATCTATAACATACTGAAAGAAGGAAACCACCTGTTCGTGTTTTTTTCTTCTATTTATCTTAGTATTTTAACATTTTATCAACGATATTCTTATATAAATAATGAGAGGTATTTAATTGGTTTTTGATTTGAGATTTAAAATCGAACGTTTGATAACCGACATCCATATCATGCATAACTCCGAAAGATCAGCATTTAAAAGTTTACCACATTTATACATTCATATATCTATGCACGCAATCAATTAAAAGTAACTGCACTCATGTCAGATGACTGTTATTGACAAAATTGTGTTCAATACAGTATATATTTTTTTTTACGCAGAAAAGTCATACGTATATATTTGCATACAATATTTTATTTACCGTTGGTTTTACTCCCTATAAAAAAACCAATTGTATTTGCTTATTTAAAATTAAGCTGAATAACATACATTTCACTTATGACCAGTGCATGATTATATTACACCTTTCTAACTGGTCAATTAAGATCTTGTGAGTTCCCGTGTAAGTGCATTGTGGTCAATTCCAGCATTTGATGTGTTAATCTGCAATTCTTATCAAACAATTTGTGAAAATTCCAATTTTTTAAATATGAACCTTTATGTCAACTATTTTATTTGCAAAATACATTTTTTTATGAATAAATGACCTTTTTTCGTCAGTTTAGTTTTGATATCATAAAGCAAATCAAGCTCAGACTCGTGCCTGTGTATAATAGTATGTTTAGGGTATTTAGCTGTTACTATTAATTCTCATAAAGGTCGGATATTATTTCTTTTTTTTTATTTTCATTTTTTAAACTTCTGTGACAATGCTGAAATATATAACATATTAAGTTTTCTGTTATTGATAGTGTGAATTGTTGAAAAGATTGAGAGACTCATTGGAAATTGTTCTACATGGAATTGATGAACGTTTGAGGTGAAACGACTTATTTCACACAAAAATCATTATTTTTATCATAAACATTTATATTTAAAAAAAAAATCAAACGTTAATGCATTGATCTGTCCAGTATTATAAATGATGATTTAGATCAAGTTTTGAAATTTTCTATTTCGGTAGAAAAAGTAAAACATGTCTTCCTCAATCCCAAAGCAATATATGAATGTCAACTTAACTAGACGGTAAAAAAAACAGGGACAGTTTTGTCTTAAATTGGTATATGTTGCACAAAAAACAAAAAGTGAAATTTTAGTCTGAATTTACCATAGCGACATTTTTGGGAGTCAACTCAACCCGAAGAAAAGCATCAGAATTTAGTTCATCGTTAACTTAGCTTGAAAAACTTTTTATCAGTTTATTCTGCCTTTTTTTTTTACATGTATTGTCATCTTGCCTTTTTTTTGTGAAATTGCTCATTCAACCTGCCTTTTTTCAAATTTAATCCTAGCCCCTCTCCCTCTCACTACAAACCATTAAAAGTCTGAAATGGCCTATATCTGTACTCGACCGTACTGATTTTTACTCGACCAGTCGGAATTGGTCTGAAATTTACTTGATTATACTCGACGGTAGTCTGAACCATACTTGATAGTCTGAATTAGTTTAAACATATTTGTTTATAGTGGATTGGGAAACAAGTTTTGCAACTTATAGTAATCCCTTTCCACTTTGCGGGTGCGAGTGCTGCCTTGTAGCGGCATTAGCCTACTCTTTTTCGAAATCAGTCTGAATGTGTACTTGACCAGTACTTAACCATTTTATACTAGTCTGAACCGTACTCGACCTAGTCTGAACCGTACTCGACCTAGTCTGAACCATACTCGACCAAGTCTTAACCAGCCTAGACATATTCTTTGTATCTATCAACTGAATTTTATCATTTTAGGATTTTTTTTAATAAAAATGAAATTTGAACAACAACTTGAAATTAAAAATGGATTCAATATAGTATTGAAATTAAAATTTCATAATAATCATTCATAATATAACTTCAACACACACTTACGTAATAATATATATCAACTTTTAAAATATAAATAAAACAAGCTGATCAAATAATATAAAAAAAATGAAATGTGACTAATAAACGACTTATATTTTCAATATCTATTCAATATTTTATGAATATTACGGAAGTAGTTTATGGTACCTGGACTATTTTCACCATTAACATAAGCCTAGTATAAATTTAGTTGAGTTTAATTAATAATGCTTTGAATGTTTTTTTTTATTAATATATATGAAATAGTATATAAAACAACTAAATAACTTTAAAAAATGACAGCTTAATTGTTTTGTTTTATTAAACCAATAATTTAATGTAATCATGATAATACAATTTCCATAGCAATCCTTGATAACCTTTTTTTTTTAAAAATGAAATGTCTATAAAGTAACAGTAAAAATTTATTTCAATTAATTTAAGTATTTTTTTTTATCAAATTAACATGGCATACATAAAGCACTTTAAAATGTTGTAATTACACCTCAGTACATGTGTGTTTTACAGGTAAAAAGAAAGCCTTATTTTCTTAAATTCGCGTATTACTTATCTAGTACATACATGTATATTCGAAAGGCCTTGTTATTTTACTTAAACAGGATGTTGCAATTTAGAATCAATGTTATTTAGAATTTAATACCTCTGACCAGGTGTGATCTTATTTATGAGTTTGCCCCCAAGCAGAGGTTATTCTTTATATTTCACCACTAATCAGAAAATCAATTTTATTTATTCATTTGATTTTATCCCGTCTTGATATAAGTTATATATAATATAATTTTTTTCATCCTAAATATAATCAAAGATATATTTCTAATATAAGGTTATTTTTTTTTATAAATTTTGTTGGCTGTTTTTATATAAGTCAGTTAAAAAGAAATTTATTTTAACAATAAAAAAAGTAGAAGTCGTTTGGTCTAGTAGGGTTCAGACTGGTCGAGTACTGCTCAGACCTTTGGTTAAGTATGGTTTAGACTGGAAAAATAGGCCGAGTACATGTTGAGAATAAGTTAAGACTGTTTCAGACTGGTCGAGTAATAGTTCAGACTATTTTCGATGAGTCAAGTACGATTTAGTACAGTCAAGTATGGTTCAGACTAGGATCGAGTAATGTCAAGTAAAAGTCAGACCAATTCAGACAGGTCGAGTAAAATTCAGTACAGTCGAGTACAGATATAGGGCATTTCAGACTTTAATGGTTTGTAGTGAATAGAGTTCTTTGAAATGATTCGACAATTAATCGCTTTGTTGGATTTAAAAAAAGGTATTGAATATTGAATCATAAGTTGAGGAATAAATAGTTATTGCTCGCACTGTTAGATGTTGGTAGTTTTAGTTTGTTAAATCAATTAAACTGCTCTTAGAAACAAAATAAAAAACCCAAGTACATATTCAAGATATTCAAGGCTTTGTACCTATTATCTTCTATTATATGTTAAAAATTAGAAAATATTTGCATCATGCTGCAAGACAGCATCTGTGTAATATTTTAAAGCTCCAGTAAATGATGTCAGACAAACAAATTAATCCCGGTTTCCTGTGTATTTGATGAAATACAAACTCACCTGAAGTCAAAATTACAAAAATTGGTTTGGAATTCAGGAATTGAAGAATGCCACATGCGGGGTGTTGTCTAAGTATGAAACTATAGATTATAAGGTAACAAAAAATGACCAAGGGATACCAAATTTTTAAAAATTATTAGAACAACATCATATATTACACGACAGGAACCGACCTGTTACCTATTTTCCTCAATAAAAAAAAATGTCTGAGTTCTCCGTTTTCTGAATGTCTTCTTGTTTCTGTTATTGTGGTCTTTTTTTGAATACAAATCTGTCCCAAAAAATGATTCTGTATATTGTTGAATAGAAATGACTCCACATAAAAGTGTTACATGATTGTTTGAGCCTCAAAGTCAAAAGGTTTTTTTAATCTCACTTTTGTCTCGAAATATAGAGTGTTGTAAAGTTGGCAGATGTATCTCGCAGGAATTACGGATTTTTTTAATACTCTTTGGCTACATAAAATCAAAAAGGATGCCATTCGAACGTGTCTGATTGGCTAGCTTCGAAGAACAAAAGTTAAAATTTTCAAAAACAGGTTTCGAAATAAAATTGAGAATGGAAATTGGGAATGTGTCAAAGGCAAAAATGCAACCAAAGCAGAAAAAAACACAAATGGGCCCTTTCACACAGCTAACCCATACACCAAAATGTGTACAACTGTTAAATGAAAATAGACGTCACACTAAATTCCAAAACATATTATTGAACTAAAAAAACTCACAGAAGGGCTGGGGTTCCTGACTTGGGATAGGCAAGCTTTTAAATTGATAGTATTTAAATGAATTTCCTTTTTATGTTTTGTTATTGACCATGTCGCTGTCAATTGTTGACTTAAGAAGTTTATTTTTTTAAGTATCTTTCGCCTTCTTTTGACTTTATATACTATATTGTCCTACACGTTCTCGTTTGTTATCGTATATAGGCTAGGTTAGTTTTAAATCATTTAAATAGATGAATATCATATTATTTGATTAAGTATTGAATAATTACCATCTCGGCCTCTTGTTAGTGTTCTACAACTAATCTGTCAGTGCTCTTAACTAGTTCATTAACTACTATTCAAGAGCTTATCATAAACTATTGTAATAAAATATATGAACATAGTGGTATAAACCATTTTTTGGAGTGTTAAAAATTCTTTGGATGTTTTAGATAAATTACGGGCTTTTGATGGTCCTTTTGATTCTGTAAATAGTTTTGATTTTTCTACTCTTTACACTACACTTCCACACTATCTTATTTAACAAATGTTTTCCTAATTAATAAAATGGTCGTTTGGTAAAGCCTAATGTAGATTTATTTGCTGCAACTCATTTAAAGCCTTCTTCTCTAATGAGAAAGGTAAATATGCTAGATATACTTACTGGAGGTGTGATGAGATGATTAAAGCTGTTAATTTTCTCCTTGAAACTTAGTACATATGTTCCCTACAGTATGATCTTTCTAATTTTAATGCCAAATTAGATTATTATCCAATGTCATGGTCCATGGAACATGGAAAAGGATAGTACAAGTGGGGCATCCGTGTACTTTGGACACATTCTTGTTTATTTGTGCTTTGGCTGTAAAGGGTCAGCCTGAACTATTCTCATCACTCAGTATCTATTATCAATCATTGTTGGCTGTTAAATTGATTGCTGTTCTTTAACTTTAGCTTGCCTCTCAACCAAATATTATTAACTTATACAGAATTCTGATTATAACAAAACACAGATTAAGCTTAAGTTTGGTAGGCTTCACTTTTACCCTTAAAGAGCAATATTTACGTACGTTTCGGCAACAAAGTTAATCGACAGGTTGTAGGTATCCCCATGGGCACTCTTTTAGACTTGTTTTGTACTTTTGAGTCACAGTTTTTGACAAAACTCAGTAAAAACCCGTCGAAATTGCATTTAATTGATAAATTCAACAACGCTTACTGTTATCATGATGAAATTAACCCCAGGAAATTTACCTTAAATAAATCAAATTTATTCGGTAATAATTGTCCTTTCCTGGATTTAGATATTTCGGTTTTAAATGGGAAACTCCACACTAAAATTTACGACAAAAGAGACGATTTGCCGTTCCCTATTGTTAATTTTCCTTTTTTAGATGGTGATGTTCCTTTGGCACAATCTTACGGTGTTTATATTTCACTACTTGTTCGCTATGGTCGTGTCTGTTGTTGCGTTTTTGATTTTAACGAAAGCAATCTATGTATTACTGGAAAATTATTAAACCAGGGATATCGTCACCATAAATTACTTAAAACCTTTACTAACCTTTTCCATAGATATAAAGATTTGGTTTTGAAGTTTGGTTGTACCTGTAGAAAACTTATTTCAAACGGGATAGCACATCCTCATTTTTACGGAAATGTTGTTAACCTTGCCCGGAAACTTAGAAAGGATCCATGTAAACTTGTTGCTCCTTTAAATAAACTTATTCTAAAAGGTTACCTATTCAACCCTGTAATAAGATCATTGCATATTGTTTTGATTTGTATAAATATTGATTTTGTTATCATCAGATTGAAAGGTAACTTAATATTACTAGTATGCTATATACATTTTCATGGATCTACAATCTGTCGATATCTGTAACTTGGCATTGCACAAGGTCAATTTTTTCTCTGGCTGTTTATGACGTCTTTACACTAAATTCATTGTATGTTGGATGTGTACGGATGGATTGTTTAGTCTTAGAGGCATGATTTTTTTTATTGGTTGTTAGTGGCTTTGAACTAGCTGTCAGATAACTGCGAGTACTCTCAGATCTGTTCATCGTGTCCATATAAGTACCTGGCCACGTCCACTTGTATTATCTGTCTATCTGATGAGTTAAGCATTTCTCAACTGATTTTTATAGTTCGTTCTTATGTTGTAGTGTTATACCACTGTACAAGGTTATGGGAGGGTTTGGATCCCGCTAACATGTTTAACCCCGCCACATCATTTATGTATGTGTCTGTCCCAAGTCAGGAGCCTGTAATTCAGTGGTTGTCGTTTGTTTAAGTGTACATATTTGTTTTTCGTTCATTTTTTTTTTACATAAATAAGGCCTTTAGTTTTCTCGTTTGAATTGAATTACATTGTCTTATCGGGGCCTTTAATAGCTGACTATGTGATATGGGCTTTGCTAATTGTTGAAGGCCGTACGGTGACCTATAGTTGTTAATGTTTTTGTCATTTTGGTCTTTTGTGGACCGTTGTCTCATTGGCAATCATACCAAATCTTCTTTTTTATATATCAACGTGTATTGAAATAATAGAAACAATATAAAATTATTACTTAGTTTTCCGATAGCAAGAATTGAATAATTTACCTAGACTTTGTTTTTCTTCTTTACTTGGAAAACTGCCTTTTGTTAAAGACATCTTTTATTTCTTCGAAAATACCGAAAACCCCGATGAAATTGGTTACAGTATAAATTGTCCATTAAATTAAATTTGGGTTTTAAATTCTCTGTGTGTAATCATATGTAGCTTTTATCAATCCACTTAAGTGAAAGTACTACTATTATAAATACAGTTTAGCTCGTGTCAAAGCTATATCAGGTAACTAAACCATTGACCCAATATTTAACATCAATCAAAATGAATTATAAAACATGTTGGGTATCAACTAAAACACCCCAGTTCTCTTGTTATGTTTCATAGTTTCTATTTTTGTTACAAATAAACAAAGGATTTTGACCACAGGGTATAACAAGGTGGATTTCTGGAAACCCTGATTATACATCCCTAAATATAGAATTGTAATCCTGGTATTTATGATGAGTTTATTTCACTGATGCACATTACATGTTTATTCACAAACATAGAACTTTTGATTACCCATAGTGTTCACTTCTTATTCACTCAAGATATTAAAGCAACAGTATTATATTTAATCTCTATAGTGAATTTAGCATTGATTGTCATACCACATTTGTTTTTTTGGATACGTGCATGTAAAGCAAAAGTGTTTAAAAGGTTTTCATTCAAATGAAAGCACAAAAACTAAATTGGCAAACGGACAAATGGTCAAAATTTTAAAGGAGCCTTATGTGTTAGTGCTTATGGTAAAGATGTAGAAGAATTCCATATGTTTTATATTATAATTATTGTAACGAAATGAATATAATATATACAAAACTACTGACTCCAAGAAAAATTCAAGAACAGAAAGTCCTTTACCAAATAACTAATCAAAAACTCACAACACATCATAGGATTGATTCACCATTTTTAATTTAATGTCAAAATTTCACTCGACACAACTTAACCACAGCGCTTTGATAAGCGCCAGAATGACTCCAGACTACAACGTTTATGTAAATGTAAAAACATCACATGATATAATCGAACCACCATGTTCAGATAAGTGTCAAAATGACACACTACGTCATAATATCACCGCATTCAGATAGCTGTTATAGTGTGTCATGTAATAATTGAACAATTGCATTTAGATCAGTGTAACTTTTAAGTTCAAAGGCGTAGCTGCTTAAAAAATGTGTTTCTTACCTGTTGTGCTCAGATGTTTTCTATAGAATTGTACAAAATACTGATATGAAATTGAAAAAGCTTTTAGTGTGATATGTTTACAATTAAATTTATATATTTGCCTACTTAAGTGCCAGTCTTTGTAAGAATCAGGCAATTTAGGTATAAATTAAAACATGATTAGAAAAAACCCACCGAGCTAATCATGCTATTTAATACTAACCATTATCCTGAGTTAGAAGTATTAGTCTTTCGTTTGTGTGTGTTTGGTAATATCAAATAACTTGGTTAGAAAATTGGTTAGAATAAAAGCAAATCTCATAGTTATCTCCCCTTTTTCATTAATTTCAAGTGCATTTCAACCAAATTGTATCTTCTATTACCAGAACAGAAAATAGAAATGAATGTTATTTTTGTGCATAAATACATATTATGAACTGAATTCAATGTCAAATTGGGTGTGTTTTTTGGTCATGTTTTCACCACTGCCTAATTCTTAGGCAGACTGGCACTTAAATTTGAAACGGCATTGCTCTTCATTAACATTTTCAAAATGTAAAACGACACGATTGAACCACCGAGTTCAGAAAAATGTCGAAAAGTGTCACGATACTATATATCAAACAACTGCATTTATAAAAAAAAACCGTGTCAAAATGTTTCACAAGGCAATTGAACATCCGGGGAGTACGTCACTATTTGTTTTACAATATGTTTAATTATGGTACTTTATTTGATTTATTCCAGATGCAGGCTTTATCGCGGGTAGGTTAATGCGGTTTCAAATCATTTTTGACGATTTTAGTCGATTGCATCGAAATCTCATCTTTTACGTCATTTTCGAAACTATTCGAATTTTGATTGGCTAGATCGGACGTTGGGAAAATTTGATATGGAGTGGTGATTTTTTGGCTACACCGAGATCAAAGATTTATCAACTTGTTGTTTTTCGACAACATCATTGCGACATTTACAATATCTTCAAACATGACCGTTGTTCCCTTGAACACTTACAGTTTTGAGTAAGAAAATCGCCAAAAACTAAGATTCATCAACGTCCATGTTTAGCTTGTCACGTCACACTCATTATCATCAGCTGTTGAGCACCTTGTCAAAGAAGTCGGCACATGGAAATCACAATGGAAAGGAGGATGTTGCATACATTTTGAGGTAAATACGTTGTAAATTGTAACTCTTTATCAACGGTACCCATTTCTTCTCATTGAATTTGTTGAAGTGAATCAAAACATTCATAATTCGTCATTTATTTCGATAACCGACAACGAAAACCGTTGACCTATGAATCAATCAATGAAGCAATAAAATTAGCTAAATGGAACAAATGCTCGGAGAAAGATTGTTTTAATATTAGTTATAGTACACTTGATTTTTCCCGATTTTTCCAATGCCAACTGTTACATAATAATTACCTCCCCCTTTAATTCACCCTTGGTTCAGTGTATGCAATAAATTAAAACTATTCATTTATGTATAAATAGCTTCTTAACTTTGGTAGTAAGGGTGCACCCCCTATATTATCATATAAACCCAGTCTACCTATTCTTAATAGGCTTAGTCATTTTTTTTTATACTTTTATACACCACCCACACAAAGTCCACACATGAACAGTGTTGGTGTTTTTACATGTTAAACAAAGAATGACATTGTTTCAATTCAGAATTTATTTTTTTAATTGTGATTTAACTTAAGGATGAATGTTTATAAATATAAAACTTGGATTTGTTTCACAAATAGTATTTATATATTTATTGACATTTCTAAGTTTATGAGAGAAAAAAACAGTCACAAAAAGACAAAGAAATTAAAAATGCATGTACAAACAAATAAAAGGTACTATTAAGTCATATTTCATTTAACAGGCTACTGAGATTTTACAAAATGAGAGAATTGCCAATTTGGCTCTTCTCAGTTAATATATTATCTAATTTAATTTTTAGTTAAAGATATGAAAATTTTAAATTGATCACCACTTTCATTCAATTGACATTTTAAAGACTATTTAGTACTTGTAGGATTTGCTTGATAACTATTAAAATGTTATAATCCAAATAAGTGACTTTAAAATTTGTCAATCTACATTGATGTAAATGTTTCAATATCATACAGATTAAATACCTAACAGTTTTTTTTTAATATTTGCCACTGGACGTTAAGCAACCAACAATCAATCTTTTTTTTTTAAATATCTCCTTTATTGCCTATTTCCTACATATTTTAAAAAAATCTTTTGGTGTGTTTATTGCTTTTAAAGTTTTGGTTATGCAATTTTATATTTGTCTTTTGCAGAATTTGTATTCACTGGGTTTTCTACTGCTTCCAAGTGACTTCATATGTAGGAGGTCTGCATTATCATGTAAGCATTCAAATATTATATTATTGTTACTGACACTTATTTTATAGTCACTTGAAGTGATATGAAAGCTATCTAAAGATTAATTGCTTATGAGTTTAGATTAATCTGTCTTTAATTATATTTATGTGTTAAGAAAGTAAACAAACATGGCAATTATTTTATTACAAACATGTAAGTTTACTATTGGTTTTACCAACCAAAGCTGATACTAAGGGCTTAGGCTATTATAAGCTTACTAAAATTTAATTATATTGAAGTTCTCTTTTTGTAACAGAACAAGAATAAGATGATTTGTATGTTCAAAATATTAATAACAGGGCACTTTTAGAGCATATTAATCAAGTACAATGATTGAAGTAATAAATATTATGCATATATATACTAGTATGTATAGCAATGGGGCTTATATTATAAGCCTCATTGCTATACATACTAGTATATATATGCAAAATTAAATATATTGTGTATAATAATATCATTTTTTTTGCAGGATTTTAAGATAAATGAGAAACAATGGCTACTTCCAATACAATAGCACATTTGATAAAATGAATAAGACACAAGGACTGCACTTGTCATTCTAAGGAAGATCAACAAATGAAACACAAGCAAGGATATTATTTTCATATTAGATTCCTGTACATGAGTTATAAAGAGAAAATTAATTTTCCTGAAAAGACTCTTTACTAATATACATATGTGTGACAACATGAATGGAATCAAAACTGTTTTAACTGTGCTAAAAGGAATACAAATTAGAAGTTAATTGACTGTATTAAAAATAAGTGAGAAAAACATTTGCTGTATGAAAAAGCAGGTTCAACAAAAGGAAATAGGTTGAAATGAATGAATAACTAACTGCAATGATTCTGGAACATGTGTTTAATTCATGATCATCAGAGGAAAAATTTATAAGATAGTGGAATACATATAGTATGTGATATTGTGTCCTAATTATCATCACTGAGGAGGGGATGCTTCACAGAACTTTTAATTCATAAATGTGTCACTGTGTACAAATTGTGATTTCATTCGGCGGATAAAGTATATTTAGCTGTGCTCCATGGAATATTAAAATCAAAATTATTAATATTGTTTATTAATAATAATGTGAAACAAAAGCAAAAGTATTAGGAATGATGAAATGTTTTCACATACAAATTAGCAAATAGATTCATCAATAGGATCACCCATTCCCTAATTTCTATGATTGTGAAACATGTTTTATAATAAAAACAAAACAAACTATGTTATTTGGTTATGATGGTAAGTTGTGACACATAGAAAAACATACATTTTGTAGCACATGAAGTAAAATAAGTCATGTTGGCTGCATTTAATACACAATTTCAAATCAATCAATCAGTGAATGTATATTTTAAATTACTTGGGTTAAATGAAACAACTTTGAGATTGCCCTGTAGTGTTTTCTGTCAGACACTGATCATATAATCCCTTACAAAAGCATTCACTCCACCTTTTTAAGAAAGTACCAAATTATTCTTATTGAAGAGCAATTATCAATAATTCAATTATCTAATTACATGAAGCTTAAAAAGATGATAAATATTATCAGATTTGGGCCACAGATACATAAATTGGGGTCTGAAAGGGGGGGGGGGGGGGGTGAGGGGGTCAATTAGTTGTTAAGAGAATTTTTGTTTATTATTTTTTATTCAAATAGCACCTTAAAAAGAAGGCACAGATTACAGCTGATTTCCTATTGCATGCAGAGCAAGACTTTAGTTACCTTGTTTGCCTTTTTGTATATATTGTACAATGATAATTTAAATAACATCCAATTGCATTTAACTTTAATATTTACAAGTTTGTCTATATTTATTGTTTGAAGATGACAATCTTAAGTGCTTTAAGCTTGGGTAAATGTTTATACAAACAAAAAAAGCAGGCCAACCAAACTTTTACTCTACAAGCTTTAGGCATTTAGCTGAAAAAGAAAATATTCTGCAGTTTTAGAATATTTTATTCTCATAAACTAAATACAATACAGAGATAATGGTACATATATATACATACATAGAATTAATACATGTTCTGGAGTTTTAAGTATGCTTGAATGAGACACAGAATGTTCATTGGATGTGTACATGGTGTAAAGGGAAATATAATGTGTGATGAAAATGTTTCAGGATTTGAAATATTATTAAATTTCCATTAGCTCTTGGAATATCATATTTGGTATAAATTCATTTAATAGTCCCATACTTACTGACCATCATAAGGTTTTCTTTATGAAATCAACATCTATTTTTCTTGAACTATGTTTTCTATCAGTATGTGGTAATTAAATTTATTGAGAGAAAAAATAAGCAGGACATTGAATATATATTCCAAGCTGTCATTATATATGGTGTGATTGCCACTGTGACCAACGACTGAATGATGTACAGTGTATGGGTCTGTATGACTTATGAAGAATGAGAAAGATTCAAGATTTTATTTTACATACATAGAATTAATACATGTTCTGGAGTTTTAAGTATGCTTGAATGAGACACGGAATGTTCATTGGATGTGTACATGGTGTAAAGGGAAATATAATGTGTGATGAAAATGTTTCAGGATTTGAAATATTATTAAATTTCCATTAGCTCTTGGAATATCATATTTGGTATAAATTCATTTAATAGTCCCATACTTACTGACCATCATAAGGTTTTCTTTATGAAATCAACATCTATTTTTCTTGAACTATGTTTTCTATCAGTATGTGGTAATTAAATTTATTGAGAGAAAAAATAAGCAGGACATTGAATATATATTCCAAGCTGTCATTATATATGGTGTGATTGCCACTGTGACCAACGACTGAATGATGTACAGTGTATGGGTCTGTATGACTTATGAAGAATGAGAAAGATTCAAGATTTTATTTTACACTCTGACAGTTTACACTGTTACAAGAGGCAAAACCCAAACATGAGAGGCATGATCTCATCTGACAAAATAGAAAACACAATTCAAAGAACTATCTGATTGATTGAATGGTGTTAAATAACACTTCCCACACTGTTGTGCGAATACACGGAGGTCATGTTTTATTGGTGAATAAAGCTAGTGTCCGTAGAAAAATTCCGTACATAATTTTTTAGCCAAAAAATACCAAACAGAAAGAAAAGGGGCTTCATACCAAGCCGATGTGTAATTATAATCATTCTGATCTACTGTCCGAGTAAAATATATATTTCTTTTATTAAATAAATTGGTTATGGAGAAGATGCAACAAAAAGTACATTTAAATAAAGATCAGCAACAATTACCCGATGACTGAAAATTTTATTTCTTTTTACAGAATTACTTCCCTTTGAAAGTCACTTGTGCGTTTGTAAACAATGACGGACCCGAAAACTTATGAAACAAGTTAACTTTGACTCAAAAGTGCTAGCGTGTAGAAATGATGAATTTTCGATTCTAATTAACGTACAGAAAGCTGAATATTAAAATTTTACGAAAACAGCTACTCGGTTCATGTTGTTTATTCCGTTTAAGTGTTAGACGATGTAATATCTGAAGGTCATAGTATTTTTGGCGCAATTTAGTCGAAAATCTCCGTTTATTTAATTTATCTTTTCATTCAAAGGAAGCGAGTAGCACTTTTCTAATACTTTGGTATATAAGCTATCCACATATAACAATACTTAAAAAAACAAGAGTGTCTACACGCTAGCACTTTTGAGTTTACTGTTTACATGTTTATAAATAGATTTTGAGTGTCACGTGATAACCACGTGATAATTTGAGAATGTTATTTTTGAAAACGAAAATTTATATTGTCAACATACTTGCAAAACTAAAAAATATAACACATGACACTAACAATGAGTCAAAAAGTCTTTTTATTAAAAGTTGAAATTTAAGTATCATTTTTTCATTTTTTTGAAAATACAGCATTAACATACCCGCGATAGCTATCCCATTACGTGCTGAAGTTCAATGAAAATAGATGTCACACTAAACTCCAAAACATATAATTGAATTAAAAGAAAAACAAGACTAACAAGGGCTGGGACTCCTGACTTGGGACAGGCAATGGGCCATTCCAGTTAATATCTGACAGGTGGGGATGGATGGGGAGAATTTTGTTTATACCTATCAGAAAAAAACATCATTAAAAACTACCTAGCAGATCTAACAATTTAGACCTATCAGATGTAGAGTTTCTGTTTATATTGGATGGATGGGTTTTCATGGGGAAAAAAAAAGACCTATCAGAATTTTTTACTGCAAGGATTGAACCCATCAGAATTTTAAATACAATATCTGATAATGCTTGATACGTAACTGTCTACATTCAAAAGCACCCCTAAGATCTGACATATGTATTTTTATAACCCCTAAGAAGTAATTATTTTAAATTATTTACTGCTGCAAGACCCTCAGAAGTTTTTTGCGTATAAGTGTACGGGTCAGATGAAAAAACCCAAATTTTCACCCCTAAGATGTATAAATTTTACACCCCTCATAATGGACCATCCAACCCCCTTTAGCAGATTTTAACTGGAATGGCCCAATATAATCAAGAAGCTTTTTAACAAAAAGTAATTAAGTAACGGAACTTAAAAAGTAGAAAATAAAAAAAGGTCCATGTCCTTGTCCTTCAGATAAGGTGAATTAAAAGAAAATGATGGTAATTATTAAATCGATATTTTATATAATTATATTAAATATTTTTTCTTTAAAAACAACTATAAAAAATAACAGGATTTTATAAGAATTCCCCAAAAAGCTTCTTAGACTATATCTGTTCTCCTTTTAAAGTTATGTTTTGGCCATGGTGCTATCAAATGTCGACACGTGAAGTTAAATGTTAAGGTATATTTTGCCTTCTTTTGACTTTATATACTGTTTTGTCCTACGCGTTCTTGTTAGCTATCGTATATAGTCTAGGTAAGTTTATATACTGTATTGTCCTACGCGTTCTTGTTTGTTATCGTATATAGTCTAGGTAAGTTTTAAATGTTGTCAATCATATAAATAGATGCATATCATAACATTAAATTAACATATCAATGTGCATTGAAATAATAGAAACAGTATTAAATTTTTACCTAGCTTTGGGGTAGCAACAACTGAATAATTTACTTAGATTTGTTTTTCTTTCTTTTCTGGGAAATCTACCTTTTTAGGGTGAAAGAACATCTTTTGGTTCTTGGAAAATGCCGTACACCCGATGAAATTGTTTACAGAATACATTGTTCATTAAATAAGATAAGTATTAAAATTCTTTGTGTTTAATCATATGTAGCTTTTATCAATCCACTATAGTACTACTATTATAAATACAGTTTTGTTCGTGACAAGGCTAGTTTATGTCATTAAACCATTGACGTGAAATATAACATATAATCAAAATGAATTATTAAACGTGTTGGGTATCAAATATAACACCACAGTTCTATTGTTATGTTTCATAGTTTCTATTTTTCTTACGAATAACAATGGATTTTGACCACAAGGTGTAACGAGGTGGTTGCTCAGTCCATTTTTGTTCATATTAAAATAGTTTTCACTACATATTAACTCAAGAGATTAAAAAATAATATGACAGTAAATCACAATAGTTTGAAATTAAGCATCTATCTTTAATTGAAAAAATATGTATATTTAACGCGTTAAAAGTAGAGACAACGATTGTGGAGAGTTGTCTCATTGGCAATCACACCATATCTTCTATATCATAGAGATAAAGTGTAGATTGAACGCCTTAATAGTTGAAAGTGATCTATAGAAGCTCGATAGCGTTTAAACGCGTCAAACACTTAATCCATTGTTTCTTTTGATGTGCTTTCACACCCCAGGGTAAAGGGAGGCTTAGTGCTCACTGGTATGTTAAATCTATACACATTCTGTATTTAAAATATAGCAGTAAATTTATTTTTTGTTCATGTTTAAAATAGTTTTTCATTTTTTTATTGAGAGGTTCTGTTGCAGCATTAGCCAAATAAAGGGGAAGGGTTGGACTCATTATGTAGGTACTTAACCAGAGAAAGAAGATTGTAATTCAGTGGATGTTCTGTGTAACTGTAAACTATATTCTTAGTCTCTTGTCTCGTACATAACTGGCCAGCTGTGTCTTTATTGAATTGTTTTACATTGTTAATTCTTAGCCTTGCATTACTTTGCTCATTCTTGCAGGCTGTACGGACCTATATCATTACGTTTCTACTGGATAGTTATTTCATTGATTATCAAACCGCATCTGTTTTTATACGCCCATGCATAGCAATAGTTTTTTTTATTGCACTTCGGTGTTGACATGAATATCAATAATGTGGTCATTTTTATAAATTAACTGTTTACAAAACTTTGAATTTTACGAAAAACTAAGGATTTTCTTATCCAAGGCATAGATTACCTTAGCCGTATTTTGCAGAATTTTTTGGATTTTTGGATCCTCAATGCTCTTCAACTTTGTACTTGTTTGGCTTTATACATATTTTGATATGAGCGTCACTGCTGAGTCTTATGTAGACGAAACGCGCGTCTGGCGTACTAAATTTATAATCCTGGCAACTTTGATAACTATTTACAAGACTGGGTCGATGTCACTACTGGTGGACGTTTCGAACCCGAGGGTATCACCAGCCCAGTAGTCAACACTTCGGTGTTGACATAAATGTGTTATTTTTTTTATAAATTAACTGTTTACAAAACTTTGAATTTTTCGAAAAACTACGGATTTTCTTATCGCAGGCATAGATTACCTTAGCCGTATTTGGCACAGTTTTTTGGAATTTTGGATCCTCAATGCTGTTCAACTTTGTACTTCTTGGGCTTAATAAATATGTTGATATGAGCGTCACTGATGAGTCTTATGTAGACAAAACGCGCGTCTGGCGTACTAAATTTATAATCCTGGTACCTTTGATAACTATTTACACCACTTGGTCGATGCCACTGTTGGTGGACGTTTCGTCCCCGAGGGTATCACCAGCCTAGTAGTCAACACTTCGGTGTTGACATGAATATCAATAATGTGGTCATTTTTATATATTAAATAAAGGCAACAGTAGTATACCGCAGTTAAAAACTCGTAAATCTATGGACAAAAAACAAAATGGGGTAACAAGCTAAAACTGAGGGAAACGCATTTAATATAAGAGGAGAACAACGACACAACATTAAAATGTAACTTACACAGAAACGGACTAAGCATTAGACAAAATCCGATGAGAATAACAAATATAACATCAAAACCAAATACATGAATTTGGGATAGAAAAGTACCGTGACACGTCTTATAGTTATGTGAATTCACACTCAAATATAAAAGAAAACAAACGACACAACGGAAACACAACGTTAAAATGTTAACTGTTTACAAAACTTTTGGATCCTCAATGCTCTCCAACTTTGTACTTTTTTTGCTTTATAAATATTTTGATATGAGCGTCACTGATGAGTCTTATGTAGACGAAACGCGAGTCTGGCGTACTAAATTTATAATCCTGGTACCTTTGATAACTATTTAAATGAAAGTACGAAAACTAGATTTGCATACGGTCAAATGGTTAAATTTAAAAGGAGCCTTATATGTTAGTGCTTATAGTGAAACTGTATTAGAATTTGATATGTTTGAAAGGATTTTTTTTTCCATATAACGAAATGTATTTAAAATATACAAAAATACTGACTCCAAGAAATATTCAAGAACGGAAAGTCCTTTACCAAATGACTAATCAGAAACTCAAAACACATCAAACATATGTCATATTTCTGAATTGGTATATTTTTTATAAATCCAACGTCTGACTCAGAATGTCTCCCGTCTCATATCCGTCTTTATTGAAAACTACAAACTACAAGTTTGAAGTTTGTTTTTCATAAGAATGCACTGTATGGCAACATTGATTCCATTGTAAATATTGCAGTCCATGTCAGAATATGCAAAACGACAATTCAACATTTGTAAAAATTACTCACTTTTCAAAGTTTGAATAAAAATCAACAAATAAAGGTTACAAGTGTGGTTTCATTTAAAAAAAACAAATCTTTTATTTTGTTAAAATATTATGATTGGATAATGTCAATAGAATACTATTCGTTCTTTTCAATTTAACATGCAATGTAAACAAATATGTGATTACGTATCCGATGTAAGTTGGTTAAACACTGAGGGATACTTTCGGATACGGATTGCTTGAATAGAAAACTCATTGAATATCTAGTGCCGGAAAAAGAATTCAAAGTGTTCATTTCGTCTCAAGCGATTTAAGCGATTGAAAAAGGTATGAAATATTTTTTGACAAATCAATGAACTATTGTCAAAACACCTAAAGAACATTCTCAAAAAAACGAATCAGTGTTCTTCTTTTAGTCCAGCCCAGGGTCAGCATATCACATGACATAATTGAACAATCGGGTTTAGATCAGTGCCAAAATGCCACATGACACATTTAAACCACCGGGTTTAGATAAATAACAAAATGTTTCACGACACATACCACTGCGTGTAGATAAAGGTCGAATTGTCAAATGAAACTATTGAACCATCGCGGATAAAAAGTGTCAATTTTTTTATTTCAACACAAAGCTTTGAAACTTTACAAAAAAGTTTGCAATCCTAATAATGCGATAGTGCATTCTCTATTTTGAAGTAAATGGACTAAATAAATCAACAAATATCAAAATGATTTCAAATCATTCCAGTGAAAAATATATTTACAAATTTACAGAAAAATTGGAAGTTTCAAAACAAAACCCTCGAAAATATATCAGCCAATGAGAATTCTATAGGTGTTAAAATTAATTAATCAATGTTATGTATATTCAAACATTTATTTTCTACAAAACTGTCTTTCAATTCTCAGAAAACTAGCTATCATTTAATGCTTTCATGTTGTTTGGAATGTAATATTTTATGACACTCTGTAACTGGACCTTGATAAAACTTACAGTCAGTGCATTTCTAGTATGCTTACCTAGAATAGAATACATCACACCATTTATTGGTGTTACGAGATACAATGTTTTTTTATGTATTGAAGATATAAATTTTTTTGGTGAAAAGCAGATAAATAGAAAAATCACAAATTGTTTCGCCGAAAACATGACATCATCGATTTTGAATGTTTGATTGCGTCATTCATACTTTTATTTAAACAAGGTACTTTAAATTGAATGCATTTCTGAAATTAAAATTTGAAGTGAAGTCGTAATCTGCACAGCACGAGTGCATGGTAGCAGACAATTTTATTCATGTTAAAATTGTACCAGAGGTGTCTGAAAGCTTATTAAAAATGGTATTTCTCATCCTAAATTTTATGGTAATATTGTACTTAAAGCGAGTAAATCACTATGTGATCCTTGTAAACTCATCGAACCTTTAAACAAACTTATAAGTAAGGGTTATCGTACCAATATTGTAATTAGATCTCTGAATATAGTTCACATTGGCACTAATATTGATTTTGTCATTAGCAAATTAAAACATAACTAAATTTCATTATCTTTTGAGGCGAGATGTATAGGGGACACAGCCACGTTAACTTTTATTTCTATAGAAGTCGCTCTTCACTATACTACTACCTGTCGATACATTTATTTTTGGCATTGCACAAGTCATGTCTTCTTTGACTATTAATGACGTTAAATTACTAAATCCCTGTGATGTGTTTTAGTCGATTTTAGTCTCTGATGCATGATTTTTTACTATTAATTGGTTTTGGCTTTTAACTTGCTGTCAGTAACTGCGAGTACTCTCAAATCGTATTTTCTTGTTAATTCGACCTGTTGATACTGTTTATAATGCTTTTTTGTCATTTTTTATTTATATGGATCTTGTCTGTATACCAGCTTGGATTATTTGTAATATCTTCAATTTTTCACTTATTCTTACAACATTTGTATAAACTTCAAGATTATAAAAAAACGTTTTTTTTCTAAAGTGAACATTGATTGGTTAAATATTTCTCAGTGTGTTTGAATTTGTTTGTTAGCCTTTTGGTCATGAATGTTTGTCTCTAATATTTAATTAACTGTGCATTTGTATTCAGATATCGCAGATCAAATTTATTCGTTCGATTCATTGTGTAATCATACGTTTTTTGATTGATATTTTATCGTATGTTTTTCTATGTTGTGATGTTATGCTATTGTTTCAGAAAAAGGGAGAAGGTTTGGGCCCATTAAAACGTTTAATCCCGCTGCAAATGTTTGCACCTGTCCTAAGTCAGGAATCTGATGTACAGTAGTTGTCGTTTGTTTAAGTAATATATACGTGTTTCTCGTTTCTCGTTTTGTTTATATAGATTAGACCGTTGGTTTTCCCGTTTGAATGGTTTTACACTAGTAATTTTGGGGCCCTTTATAGCTTGTTGTTCGGTGTGAGCCAAGGCTCCGTGTTGAAGGCCTTACTTTAACCTATAATGGTTTAATTTTTAAATTGTTATTTGGATGGAGAGTTGTCTCATTGGCACTCACACCACATCTTCATATATCTATCAACCCCAGTAAAAACATGTGCATACAAAGCAGAATGCTCATTGATCATATTCTGTTGTTGTTACCAAAATATCATCCTTTTTTTTTCTGTGAGTGTGCCACCACCGTATTAGATTTATCACCAAGGTTGTATTAAGATGAGCAACACGACGTTTTTTACATTACGATTTCTTATATAGAAATTCATTAGAAATATGTCTTATAATGAGCATGATGAGATTAATAATTTATTTAAAGGTACTGGTATAGAAATTAAACAAAATATTACACTCATTTGTTTACCGTATGTTATGATTTTAATGTGATTGGTGTTATTTTGTTGTATTAACAATTTAATTTATAAACACAAATTCCATTTTATCAATACAAAAATGTTTTTACAGTAAGAATTTAAAATTGACACACTCACTCTTACATGTATATTGAATTCATAAATAAGTATTGAGAAAACACAGATATTTTTGTCTCTTTGTAAGAAATGGTATACGAATCTTTAAATTGAGAAAAAACCTGATATTTTTTAAAAAGAAGTTAAAAGCCTATATATGACTCTTCGTCAGAAATTTCAAATCGAAATACTAACCGTTTAATTTTTTCTTACTCAACCCCTCGTTTAAACATCATTTATGGGTCAAAATTTTCCACATACGAAAATATTTCAGAGAAGTGATCGTAATTTTATTCTTGTATGCAGAAATTACAAAAGCTATTGTTTATAACGTTTTACCCGAATACAAATTTCCCTGTTGATGTAATAGGTTGTAGAAATGTTCTTTTAAGTTTATTTTCGTTTACATTTTTTTTAATAAAAATTCATATACAATGTATCATCTATATTAAGTATACTCAGCCATTTTGTTATCTAAAAGATGGTTTACATTTTTTGTATATTATTTATCAGAGACTTAAAAAAAAAAATTGCTTGATAGTGATTTCAATTTTATACGTAAACCTTTCCATATAAATTTGTTTCTTTTTATTTCAAGTTTCTTTTGTAAAACTTCCTCTGTTTAAAATTGCTGCATATTCTTTTGCAGTGATTTCTTTACCAAATTTATTTCAGCTATCAACTTGGATTTAGTTTTTAGTCCATTTAAAATCGCGTGTTATGAAACGCAGTGTTTTTTTTTTATCTAAGATATCAATTACATAAATTAAATTGCTTTTAGTCCATTTGGTTCAAACTAAAGCTTTCTATTTTAATTTTTAATTTTAAAAATAATAAATGTATTGTTCCATTATTTTTTTTCTTAATTCTGTAAATGTTTTAGGACTTTTAGTTAGACCCCCGCCAGTTAATTCCCAACATTTAAGTATAGTTTTAAAAAATCGGTGATTCTTATAAAGATTTTGTTCTGGACTATCTGCACTGTTTGGTTAGTTTTTTTTTTATTTTCCTTCCCTTTTTAGAGTTTGCCTATGAGCTCGGAATCTTAGTTATACCTTTTTTACAACATGACAAGTAATATTATAAATTATTTGAATTTGGAAGGTGACAACAATTTTAAGGGTAATGCTATTTTATACTCATCCGTAATTCAAATCTGAGAAAACAAAGAAAACAACAGAGAAGATGTAAATATTCACACCTTTTGTTGGTGAGAAAAATGTTTTTTTTTATTTCCATCACGTCAATAGTAGTTACCTAACAATGTTACAATGGAAATATTCATTTCTCATTTATTTACAAAAAAGAGTCCATCTGCAACAAACATAACACAAATATAAAAACCAGATAACCATCATAACTATACTCATAATACATATTCAACATAGTTCACATACTTAATATTTATATGTCATCGTCATCTTCTACGCCACTATAAAACGACTGTACAATGACGAGACTATTGAGGTTATGTCCCCTTGATATATAACGTGGTTGTGAAATGTCCACACTGATATACGATCCAGGCAATAGAAACGTCTTATCCTTTATTTCAAGGGTTTCGTACGTATTATTCTTCAATAAGACTGTTTTACATTTCCCCCATCCGTCACTGTAATGAAGACATGCCTCGTTAATAGTATTCCTACTTTTACTGATGTGTAGTTTCAGACGAATTGATAATATATTTTGCTGTTTAATGACGAATTTGTCGTTTGACGAATCGTATTCCACGAACGGTGAGGAATTTGTATGTTTTAACTTCCATTTGATATTAAATGTTGGCGGAGCTCCAATTATTGGTTCGAAATGAAGTGATTGTCCTTTCTTTACTTTTCGTTCTTGTCTTGGTTTTGTATGATTACCAAGCATAAAGTGTGCAAACAAAGCTATGATGCCGAGATATAAAATAAATACCAGAATTAACTGTGAAACAATCCCTTTTCCCATTATCAGTATCTGAAAAAAAACATTATTACAAAGTGATAAGGTATTGGATAACTAATTATATAGCATTCTAAATGTTAGAACTTAAACTGTTAAGATTGCGTGACAATAGAGTACTCTAGTGGGTGTACAAAATGTTAATTTGACATTTTTAAACTTGTATGTTGAATTCTTCCCTTTTCGATATAATTTAGGGTTTTCTATTTGACATCAATACAAATTAAGTAATTGAATTGGACCATTCAAGATAATATACGAAGCATGAATTGCCATGTATTGCGTCCCTAACGGGATTATCAGAAACCTAAACTTTAAATACTTAATACTAGATACATTTGTTTATGCTGTTTTGTCTTTTTAGGGTTACGTTTATCTGCTGTTTACTTTAAATGATTAATAGCTCCTTCACTTTCTTCTCTTTTTACTGTATAGTTCAGGATATGTTTCATTTATTTGATCATACTAGAGAAAATAAATGTCAATTATATTATATCTGTGTTAATCAAGCTTAGTAATATTGTTGTCTTACCTCTTCATTCGATGGCGGAAAATGTAATAAAGCTTTCAGGAAACTTATTACCTTTAAATTGAATAAAAAAACAACACAGCTCTTTACTTCTTGTTTTTTCTTTTCCTGGAATAAGTCACATTGTTACTCGTTTTAAATAATTTCATTGTATTTCCATAAACTTATCCAATTGTTAGAATTTATTAATTACTGAATCTTGTAAAGTATACATGTATTCATGTGCTCTACTAATTTTTTAGATGGATATTTTTAATTTATGAGTCAGTAAGAAAGAATAATTGATGAATTAATTAAGGCATTAAATTAAGTTGTGTTTGGTTAATAAAAAAGAATGAAATACACGTTTTATCCCCTGCACGTATTTATACATCAACTCGGAAATTTTTACTTTTCAAATTATACTTATTCGTAAAGAAAGTAAAATTCGTATGATCTTTTTGACCTCTTGGAAGATAAATGTCAATAATTTCTAAACAAAAGGGTATTTCTCTAAAGGATTTAAATTGTAATTTAGACCAATTGATTGCACTTTTGTAACATTTTCGTCTCAAATAAATTGGCAATATTTTGTATCAAATTAAATGCAGATTGTAACAATGGTTAATCTGAATAAAGAATACATTTCGCGATGTAAACAATCGGGGAAAAAATGGAAGATGCTGTTTGTAAACAGATGCACATACATAACACAAACATAAAGCCTTTATACCTGTATTTTCTAATTGTGTTTCGCTACCAAACCATACAAAATTCAGAAAAAAGATCAAAGACTGGTCGGCAAGACAAAGTTATATGTAAGGAGAGTTTTTTCACTTTGACTGTAATCTTCTGTACAACAGATTTACAAAGTGTCAGCATGTCAGTTTAGTACGAAGCAGAGGTTGTACATGTAAATATCCAAATAGTTTTGTTTTTATTTAAATTTCATTCCCCTGGTTTTATATAGTTTTATAATATATACCTTTCAACGTGTTATAAAGTTTGTTTCTTTCAGAAAACCATCTTAACTCCATCTCAATCTTTATAATGGTATTGGACATTGAACATTGGTAAGCGTATTTAATTTCATCAATTTGTATCTATCTATCTATTTCTTTCTTTATTCATATATGACAATCATATTTAAGTTTTTCCCCAAATTTGTATACTAATCTTGTCCTTGAATGGAATATTGAATGAACAATTACTGTAAATGCAAGACCAATATACTCACCATGTCAAAGAAAGCCTTTTTAAATGTAAAATGCTGTTTACAAAACAGGATGTATCCTGAATAGTCAAATCGATTTGTGAAACAATTGTTCAGCTTCAGGATAAAAGAACAAACTTTTCAGAGTTTTAGTTGAGGTCATAACTAACGTTTATAGCTATGGACCTTATTCAGAATTCAATACACAAATACTATTTCACGTCAGAAGTCATACGCCCAAAGTAATATTTATTAGACACTATACGTATAGTGTCTTGAAATATGAAATTTATTTGTATGAGGCTTAGAAACGGAGGAAATGTGAGGTTAAATTCTCGTTTTACTCTTATTTTAAAACTTCAACACAATTTTCACCAAATCTATATACCACCGCCATGGCATCAGATGGCAAATTTATTCATGGTGTCAAATTAAAATTTTGTACTACAGTAAGTTTATATGCAATGACAACTTGCAGTAAGGCAAACGAAAGTTACAGTGAAAGTTATTTGGCTATACAAACTAATTTTCTATCAACAAAGTACATTATTCCTTCGTATAAACTATATTTTGCTACAGCTGGCTATGGTTCCGTCATAGTTATTGCAGCAACCAAACCAAACACTATGATTAACATATACATGAAACACTATTGGGCAACATCTACATACATTAAGTTTGTATTACTTCCTTACGAACCTACCAAATTTCAAGCGTGTACGACCTTTCTGTAACTCGTATAACTAGCACTGATCATATAGCTATGGTAAGTGGTCATGTAGCAAACCATATAACAGCTGTTGGCGTTAATCCTTTTATTGAAATGGAAACACAGACAGACTAGTGGGATAGAGTTTATGTAATTCCCCACATTGCCCAACGGCCATCTAAGATTGTCCGAATTTATAGTAATTAACCTACAAATGTTACCATACATTATGAGGATAGATAGAATAGAATCGAGATTTATTCTCAAGAGACATTTTATAGATTTTGATCACAACATGGTATCATATTTAAACTCTAATAAAGATTTTCTGGTAATGGTGTTTCCGAAGGGACTGGCGGATACTTCCGGTGACTCCTTTATGATGACAGTTCCGGGAATCAACCAGTACTTATCATCATATGAGTTCGCCGTGCCATCAGGATTTAACAACTTTATAAGCATAACCACACCAAATAATGCTTAAGATGGATTTAAATCTAATGCCCCACGAGAACGGTAGTCATTTTTTGGTTGAACAAATCATTATTCTACATTTACAATGCCTACTCATAGTGGCGTTTATCAAATCGATCACAAGGACAACGTCCGGTTTGGTCTTTGGATATATGGGAACGGGCCAAATGGTTGGTTACTGTTACCCAGCCGGCATGGCTTTCAGGACCAATATAAATTAAGTCGTAATCATTCGGTTTAATATTTGGACAGATACAAATAAAAAAACATAATCAATTACTAGTATTTGTCATTTCACGGAAAAAGAAAAAAAGTAATGTTATACTGCAAGTTAATGGTAAACTTCCATCGTAGATTGTAGTATCACAGTACACAATCGGTTAAGTTGTTTTTGCAAATTTGTAGACAGATGTGCAATTATATTATTATTTTAAAATTGTTATGCGATGATGACTGATGTACCCATATTTTGACTATTTTATAAATTGTGACTGTTTATTTAACGCATCATGTAAATATAACGGAATTTGATATTATAGAGAGAGGGTTAGCGCTATAGAACCAGGTTTAATCCACCATTTTCTTCATTTGAAAATGCCTGTACCAAGTCAGGAATGTGACAGTTCTTGTCTATTCGTTTTTGATGCGTTTTGTTATTTGATTTTGCCATGTGATTATGGACTTTCCGTATTGATTTTCCTCTGAGTTCAGTATTTTTGTGATTTTACTTTTGTGATTTTACTTTTTATTTATATTACGAAAAAAACCCATACTGTTTTATTGCATAATCCAAAATATTTAAACAAATACCAGATATTTGTGAATCATTTTTTTTCTCAATCTGAACCACGTTCGGGAAGATAAATCTTTTATTAAAAAATTATACTGGTCTGATAGGGAACATTTTTGATTTTGACTTGAAGCAAGAAAACAAATTTGCGGACACCATTTTTTTTTTTAAATTTTCTTACAACATACTATAAAACATATCTTCTCACACTTTATTTCTAAATTCTATCTTATAGATAATGTAGATTTCTTGTTATGCATGAAAATGTGTTTTTGGATGATCATGCTCAGCTAATGTAAACAGTTTACAACGACTCATAGCTTGGAAAATAGAACGGATACCCATCCGTTTTATTATATTTGGGAAAACGGCAAAGAAAAACCTTAAGTTTAGCAAAAAAATTAAAAAAAATCTATCTCGGGAAACAAATACCTATGGTCTACCAAATTCCTGAATTCAAATTTACTGCCAGTATTCGATGAAATAGCCACATTGTACACGCATATAACTGCTGTTACCCTCCTGACTAAGAACATGCATTTTAAGAGAGAATTTTATAAATTTGCTAAACGGAATCACTCATTTTCCAGACTAACTGGCAATAGTAAAATATATATTCAAACTACTCTGCTGCTTTTGTAGGAATGCAGAGTGCCTAAATAAGCATCTATTGACCTTAAGATGTTCTATCACGGTTTATGTGGGTTGTTGTTAGTCCGAATAACTTTACTGTGAAGAATATTTGATTATACCAACTTAATTCCGATCAACACAATAATGTCTTCCTTTATATAAATCAAACCATTATGAATGATTTTTTCAAATAGCACCATTAAAACTAACTAATTTTATAAACTGTTAATAGTAAGCATTTATCCGAAAGCAATGAGTCACCTAGTTCATATACTAACGTTGTGTTACGTGCTTATGTAACCTACCGATATTGATGTCAGTACGACCTTTCTGGAACTCTTATTAATCACACTGAACCAATTGCGGTGGTCAGCGATATGGTTTTATTTTCAGTTTCAGTGTTTTATTTATGATCGTTAGTCGAAAATAAACTGACAACGTCATATCGTAAAAAGAAAATGACCAACAGACAAATATTAGTACACAAAACATAACGTCGAAAACTAAAGATTGTGAAACAAGAACCCAACCAAAAACTGGGGTTCATCTGAGGTGTTCCGGATAAGTAACCGGAATCCTGCTCAATAAGTCTTAGGCGTCATATTGGTCATGTAGGTACCAATCCAATGACACGTCTAGTTTGGTATTATATTTCAACAGACAATCCAGTAATAAACACGCTCTCTGCAAAGCAATAACACAATACAATACAGAAAATAAATTAAAAAAACCAGAAAAAAAAACACCAAATTATAAGGTTGATTAAGGTGAATAAAAAGAGATCTTTAAAACAAGTTCACTATGCAGTTAGAATAGATTTCCCTGAAATGATTCGAAAATTAATCACCTTGTTTGATTACAAAAGAGATTTGTATTTACCATTTTCGATACTTTTTTATATATTTTTATCAATAGATATAGGAAGATGTGGTTTGAGTGCCAATGAGACAACTCTCCATCCAAATAACAATTTAAAAAGTAAACCATTATAGGTTAAAGTACGGCCTTCAACACGGACCCTTGGCTCACACCGAACAAAAAGCTATAAAGGGCCCCAAAATTACTAGTGTAAAACCATTCAAACGGGAAAACCAACGGTCATTTCTATATAAACAAAACGTTATTAAAATGAATTTGTAAGTACTTTTCTCCTCTTTAAATATTTGATATTGAATATTGCATCATAAGTTGAGGAATTAGTTGTTATTGCGCGCACTGTTAGATGTTGGTAGTTTATGTTTGCTAAGTCAATAGCACTGCTCTTAGAAAAAAAAAAACCAAGTACATAAGATATGACAGGATTTGAACCTATCATGGTCTATTATATGTTTACAATTATAAAATATTTGCATCTTGTATATGATGACAGACAAACATATTAATCCCGGTTTCTTGTGTATTTGATGAAATACAAAATCACGTTAAGGGCATACGATACAGTTTTGATCCTTTATTTACAAGTTCATGAAAATTTGCATATAGGCTATTTTTCACCTGATTAAATCAAATATGTTATTAAAAATATACCTTCATGAGCTACTTTTTGAGTAAAATGAGGTCGAAATTTTGTATATTTGCTCAAAATTCAGATTTGTTGCCGTTATTTCTTTTTCGAAAGAAAGACATAACTTTTTTGTTATAAAAGATAAACACAAATTGTTTTTGGTTAAATAATCGTTAATTTCTGTATTTTGTAAGTATCCTTACAAAATATGCATTTTTTATTCCGAAATAACTCATATTTATCAAATGTTTATGATTTGAGGAAAAAACGTCAATTTTTTGCTGCATGTTTATCAAAATTAAAAAAAAATCCTCTATTTACAGTTTTATAAAATTTGGGTCATATAATCTCCCTGCAAAATGAAACAAATTGCCGTTTTGAAAAATAGGGGTCCATGAACTCGTTTTCAAATTAAATCAGTTTGAATGATAAAAATCAGTCGAAAAATGCATCTTTTCCCGATAAGTCACAGTTTGACGTCGCGAAAATAACATTTTACGTTAGCAACGTCATTACCTCCCCTGTAACTGTATCGCATGCCCTAAATGTGGTACCCAACACTTTCACTAAAATTAATCTGGCTCGTTTAATTTTCATAAAATTTTGACAATGTATTTACTTTGCCCTTTAACAAAAATAGAAAAATTTCAAACATTTTGAACCAAGCGTTTTGTCAGAAAATTTAAACTGGTTATATAGCAGATTGACAAACACCAATTTTGATCATTGAGAAGCTTAATATTCATTTTACAACACAGCGTAATTAAAACGTTAAGCTGACTTTACCGAGTTATCTCCCTGTAGTGTTAGGTACCACCTTAAATCAAAATTTCAAAATTGGTTCGGAATTCAGGAAATGTTGAATGCCACATGCGGGGTGTTATCTAAGTATGAAACTGTAGATTATAAGGTTACAAAAAAATTATCAAATGATGACGGGTAACTTATTTTCCTCAATCTAAACACATGTCATGAGTTTTCCGTTCTCTGAATGTCTTTTTGTTTCTGTTATTATGTTTTTGTTTCTGGATACAAATCAGTCCCAAGGATCTGATCCTGTATATTGTTTAATAGAAATGAAATCATGTAAAATTGTGATACATGATAGTCAAAACGTTTTTTTTTTAAATATTAATTTTGTCTCGAAATATAGAGTGTTGTAAGGTTGGCAGATGTTGTATATCACAGAGATTAGGGATTTTTTTATAACATTTTGGCTTCATCAAATCAAAAAGGATGCCATTCGAACGTTTCTGATTGGTCCGCTTCGAAGAACAAAAGTTAAAAATATGCAAATAAATGTAGGTTTCGAAATAAAATTGAGAATGGAAATGGGGAATGTATCAAAAGACAACTATGCGACTTAGTTAAAGGTAGCCCATACACCAAAATATGTACAATTGTTCAATGAAACCAGACGTCACACTAAAATCCAAAACATATTATTGAACTAAAAAAAAACACACACAAGATTAACAAGGGCTGGGGTTCCTGACTTGGGATAGGCAAGCTTTTAAATTGATTAAAAGTATTAAAAGTATAAAAAAACAACGATTTTTACATGTTTTAATACTTCACAATAAGGTTCTTAGACTATATTTTATCTCCTGTTTATGTTTTGTAATTGGCCGTGGCTCTGTCAATTGATGTCTTAAGAATTTATGTTTTAAGTATCTTTCGCCTTCGGTTGACTTTAATATAATTTCAGTCGGTTGATTTTATGAATTAGAATGAAATTATTTTCTTCTGAATTGTCTGCCCATATAGGTGGCGTTTAGGTTAAGTGGTTTGTGTGATTTGGCGGTTAAATCTTTCGGCACGACAGGGTCTACTCGATAGGTCACGTTAATTTTTCTAGCTGTGTTAGTCGATTAGTACGTTCGAATTTAGTCTTGGATTATGAAGGTGAACCCGATATTTCATTGAGAACTGTTTTAACTGCTTTAAATCAACAAAGTAGAGGTACTGAGTCGGCAATTATTGGTTGTAGAGAGAAATTTGGTGGACTTGGATAAGTTACAGTGTGCTAATGAGTTGATGGAGTACCAGGTGAAGAGAAAAGAAAATGGGAATATACTACTCTTGTGTGTCCTAAACACACTACAGGTCCAGCAGTCCGTATGTGAACACTAGTAAATCACCCACCAAACCTGGCCTCAGTGAAATTTTGAAAGATGAGTATTTAAATTATCTATAAATTTCAGCTATTATAATAGATAATTGCATTGGTTAATTTGACCAATGATTTTATTGAATATCAAGTAGGTCAACCTGATATTATTGTTAAGGATAGACCTAGCAGAAACATTTAATTTTAAATGGATATTGATACGCCTATATTTATTATAGATACTATAAGAGATGGTTGTATAATATTACCTTTCTATTCAAATACAATATCGATTATTGTTTGTCAAATAATTTATTAATTTTAAGATACCTCTTTTGTTAAATCAGCGATTACTAATTTATTAGCTATGATTTGATAATACTTGCATTCACTTTGTTGTGAATCCGTTAACTGTTTCTGTTCAGTGAAACAACACGTTAAAAATCAGATTTGAGACAGAATATGACAGGTATTTGCGGAAGACAAGTGTAAACTTTGAAGATATGCGTATTCAGTGCAAAACATTACATAATCATTTATACCATTTCATATACGTTTAAGTATGTTATATATTAGTCTATATGTTTCCACCTCATGCTAAATATCTATGATTTGTATGGGACTTTAACGGTGTTTTTGCTTGTTATAGTTTTACTAGAATATCTCATTAAATGGAGAGAAGAAAATAAGCAGATTATTATGTACTCAGACGATGCATTCGGTACACATGACGATGAGGAATTATGTAATACAACAAGTAGCGGTTTTATACCCAAGGCTGAGACGTCTGTGGACTACTATTAAAACCTTATAATTTCAGGGCCTAAGATAAAGGAGTTTTTACTATTCCTGACAATTGTATACACAAGATAATGAATATCATTTCATACATTGATTTGTGTTTAGCTAAAACGGAAAGTATTTGTTAGGGAGATATAGCTTCTTTGGTAGCCAGGACAGCTTAATATATCTATTTCTCAAGTTATAGGCAATATTGTATATTTATTGACAAAACATTTGTCTAATGATATAAATAGTGTTCATTCATACCGGAGCAGTAATATACATTTATCTGTAGACAGTATTGGTCTTATTAATAAAAAGATTTAAGGTTTTAAATGCACATGAAGCCAATATTAAACCTTATAAATCTGAAGTTCTTGGCAGACTATAGCGTACAGTGAAAATCTATGTAATATTGTTCACGATATGTGGTTTATAGAATGTGAGGTTTCTACAAGTTCCAAATGGAAGGAGTTCACAGTATTGAAAAATGTATTTTTGTCGTTGATAAACTTTTTAGCTTGCAACAATATAAGATTACTAGTAACCACATTTAAAAATGTTGTTAGTAAAAGGAGCATGACATCAGTATTGCAAAAGTTGATTTTAGACATTTTAGCACATATATATTGCACAATGTTTATATTGACATGGTAGTGAGTCTACGTACTGAGGATAAGAGAGCGGATTATCTTAGTCGGATTGTTGATTAACATGATTGACTACAGGCTAATTCTGAATTTGTATTTCAGATAGTTGATGATTGGCTACAGGCTAATTCTGAATTTGTATTTCAGATAGTTGAATCCCTTAGGGGACCTCATGAGGTTGACTAGTTTACCTCTGGTGACAATTTTTAAATTGATAGTTTTTTATTCCAGATTTTGGAATGTGAATTCGTCAGGTATTGACGCTTTCACGGTTGATTGGCGAGGGATTATTCGTTTCACCTATTTCTTTGTTCCCACAAGAATTAATGTATTTTCGACAGTTAAAATTAAACTTTTACTCTATACTGGCTCTCTGCTGGTTTTTTGGCTAATTAAAGCTTTTTCTATATGGTGATGGTTTTTCTATATGGTGATGGTTTCTTTTCTGAAGTGACAAATTGTATGGATCTTTCTACTTACAGACATGCTTATATAGCTGGTAGAGTATAAAGACCATATTTGGCAATGTTGATTTAACATTGGCATATTTAATAGCATTACTGATGGATTTTTCATCCAGTCATATATCACTTTGATGTGAGCATGTATTATAGATCACTTTGATGTGAGCATGTATACTAATCACTTTGATGTGAGCATGTATTATAGATCACTTTGATGTGAGCATGTATATGATAGATCTCTCTTGATCTCGTGCATGTATATGATAGATCTCTCTTGATCTCTTGGTATAGATTACTAGCTTTACTAGATTTGAATCTCATCAGTTTTTGACTTGAGATTTCATATGAATTTTGTGGATAATTAGATGCATAGTACTTAGCTGATAGTTATAATTTTAGATTGCTTTTATTAGTTATGTTTTATTTTTTAATTACAAATATATTTTTGCAGGCACTCACCGGAAGAATTGCAGAATTAACCTGCTTCACTAGTTAGCAAAGTGAATTTTCTCTCAGAACTTATGTAGGAATCTTAGCAGTTTCGACTATAAAGGATATTATCTGAGTATTTTACGCTGGAATAATTGGGCTGCATCAAACATAATTGAAAATGGTTATACTGTACCAGCACAAGCTTTTTACGTTGGTTTATATTTAGCTGTATTGACACATTCGAGAAATACTGTTAGTCCAGTTGAACAACCGTTTTACTCTTTACAGTGGATACATTCTCTTATTGGATCATCATGTTTACCGACGAATTCGTCTTTAGTAATAAACCTACTAGAAGATGTGAGGCGTAGCTTGCCTACTCCTACGAATATAAAGGAGCCTGTTTCGCTAGAATTACTGCATGTAATGTGGGTTGTTATGTTTTCTTTTGGTGACTTGTATAATCAGCGTATTTGTTATTTGTACGTGTTTCAGTGCTTTTGCGAGTTGAGTTGCTATCTATTCGACGAAGTGATTATTTTAAGTTATTTTAGATCATTATATGTCTATTGTCATTTAACGTTTCAAAACAAGCGTATACAGATTGAGAGAAGTCGATTCAGTGTCATTCGTATAAGTGTCGGTGAAACATTTGATTTATTTCTGCATTGGGCTGCTTTTTCTAGCTATTTTGATGGGGTTACTTATTTATTTATTTTATTCTACTTTTTGTTTGGATTTTTTCCAAATGTTTAGATGTTGATGTTTTACGTAAAAGAATACGCCAGTGTCATATAGGATGCGCGAGCTCTTTATTGAAGTGTTCTGTCGTATGTTCTTGATATTAAGTGTTATGGGTTTCACAGTTTTAGGTCTGAAGGTGCTAGTGCTTGTGCTAATTTAGGTTTTAAGTTTATAGACACACGGTAGATGGTGTTCCGAAACGGTAAACGATATTATCGTGAAGGATTCTTTGGATAATTTCTAGCATTATTTTCAGATCTTTATTACATGATATAGATCATCTTTTTTAAAATTTCCCGTTCTTTGTGTTTTCGGCCCTCGGCTCTGTCGTGTGGTATTGCACTTTACTATTTTTTGTTATTTATTAGTATGATTATTATCAGTGGTTGTGGTATATGGGTGTTAACGGAAGAAGAAATATAATTTCAGTCGGTTGATTTTATGAATTAGAATGAAATTATTTTCTTCTGAATTGTCTGCCCATATAGGTGGCGTTTAGGTTAAGTGGTTTGTGTGATTTGGCGGTTAAATCTTTCGGCACGACAGGGTCTACTCGATAGGTCACGTTAATTTTTACATCCATGCTATTTGATATTAGTTTGTATCATGCATTAAGAGATCGATTGTTTACAAATGTTTGTGTGTATTGAAATACTAATACATATATATATATATATATATATCTAGCGGGAAGGCTAGAGTGCAGGCGATTTGGTGTCACGATATCTCAGTAGCATAGGTTCGTATCCCGGCGAGGGAAGAACAAGAATTTGCGGAAGCAAATTTACAGATCTAATTTGGTTGATGTTTAGACGAGTTGTATATATATCTATATAAATGATGACTTTTCGTACTGATTCGAAATTTGTATACAATAAATATCATTTAATGGTTGTTATTAAACCAGCCCTCGGCTCTGTCGTGTGGTATTGCACTTTACTATTTTTTGTTATTTATTAGTATGATTATTATCAGTGGTTGTGGTATATGGGTGTTAACGGAAGAAGAATATACTGTATTGTCCTACGCGTTCTTGTTTGTTATCGTATATAGTCTAGGTTAGTTTTAAATGTTTGAAATAATATACATAGATGAATATCATATTATTTAATTAAGTATTAAATTATTACCACATCAACGTGTGTTGAAATAATAGAAACAATATTTGTGTTTACCTAGCTTTTCGATAACAAGAATTGAATAATTTACCTAGTCATTATTTTCCCCTTCTTTTCTTCGAAATCTTTCTTTTTTTTAAAGGCATCTTTGTTTTCTTGGACAATACCGTACAACCCGATGAAATTAGTTACAGTATACATTGTCCATTACATTAAATATGAATTCAAATTCTTTATGTGTGATCATATGTAGCCTTTATCAATCCACTATAGTACTACTATTATAAATACAGTATAGCTCATGACAAAGCTAGTTCAGGTAATTAAACCATTGACATAAAATATAGCATAAATCAAAATTAATTATAAAACGTGTTGGGTATCAAATAAAACACCCGAGATCTCTTGTCAAGTTTCATAGTTTCTAATTTTGTTACGAAGAACAATGGATTTGACCACAGAGTGTAACGAGGTAGGTTTCTGTAAACCACTGCGTATACATCCCCGTTGCACAGTACATTATTATACACAACAATAGATATGTTCGATTATTCATATTAAGTGTTCACTACTTATTAACTCAAGACATTAAAAAAGAATATTATAGTAATGATGAAGTATCTATATATTTTAGTTTGACGAATTATAAACCACAAACTATGAAGCATCTTTATATTTTAGTTTTTTTCTAATATCAATGAACATCCCTTAACTATTGATCGTTAGATTTTGAAATCGTTTAGAGAATTTACCCAATCTTCCACATCCGGGGACTTCGTCATTGTTTATTGACAAAATGTTTAAGTATTACACTTTTTGGGTTTTATTTCAACACTAAATTAGGCCGTAAGTTTTATCGTTTGAATTGATTTATATTTTTTTTTATTTCGGAGCCCTTTATAGGTGACTAAGCGGTATGGACCTTGCACATCGTAGGCCGTACGGTGACCATCTATAATTGTTAATTCCTGTGTCATTTGGTCTCTTGCGAAGAGTGTTCTCATTAACAATCACACCACATTTTGTTATATATATAAATCAACAGATATCAAATTCTAAAAAGTGTATTTTCAAAATTACTGAAAAGTTGGAAGTTACTAAACAAAACCCTCGAATATATATATCAGCCAATGAGAACTGTATATGTGTTAAAATTAGATAATCAGAGTAATGTATATGTCAAACATTGATATTCTACGAACTATTCTTTCAATTCTCAGGAAAACAGCTATCATTCAAGGCTATACAAACTTACAAAACTTACAAAACCTTTGAATAGACTTATTAAGAAGGGATATAATTACGATACTGTTGTCAAGTCATTAAAGATTGCACATTTTGGCGTTAATATTGAGTCACTGATAAGGTCTTTGCGTCGGAACTAAACACATTTGTCCTAAAAACAGTTGTTGGCATGACACGGGTTATGTTCTTCTCATATATTTTATGATGGTATGATACTAAACCCCTAACGGGAAGGATTGTGCCTGATGTTCATATGATGAAATCATAATCTTTCAGTCAGTTTAATTGAAGTCTGGAGCTGGCATGTCAGTTAACTGCTAGTAGTCTGTTGTTATATATATAATATTGTCATTTTGTTTATTTTCTTTGGTTACATCTTCTGACATCAGACTCGGACTTCTCTTGAACTGAATTTTAATGTGCGTATTGTTATGTGTTTACTTTTCTACATTGGTTAGAGGTATAGGGGGATGGTTGAGATCTCACAAACATGTTTAACCCCGCCGCATTTTTGCGCCTGTCCCAAGTCAGATGCCTCTGGCCTTTGTTAGTCTTGTATTATTTTAATTTTAGTTTTTTGTGTACAATTTGGAAATAAGTATGGCGTTCACTATCACTGAACTAGTATATATTTGTTAAGGGGCCAGCTGAAGGACGCCCCCGGGTGCGGAAATTTCTCGCTACATTGAAGACCTGTTGGTGACCTTCTGCTGTTGTGTTTTTTTATTTGGTCGGGTTGTTGTCTCTTTGACACATTCTCCATTTCCATTCTCAATTTTATTTTTTATCTTGTTAACTTCTAGTGTTTGTATGGAACGTAATATGGTATAGCACACTGAAACTGAACCTTAATAAATGTTACAGTGTGCTCAACAAGAATAAAATTCATAACAACATTTATTGATGTTATGAGATACATTGTTCTTTTTATTATGCATTTAAAAGATAGATTGTTTTTTTATGAGAAGCAGAAAAATAAACAATCATGAACTATTTCGCCGAAAAACATGGTACTTTGAATTGAACGTTTTTCTGAAATTTAAATTTGAAGTGCAGTCGTTATCTGCACAACACGAGAGCAAAGACGCAGATTTTTCTATTTATTTTAAAATGTTCCAGCGGTGTCTGATGTTTGGTTTGATCCAAGGTTTGCAGACAACTCAAATTAAAACATTTACATACAAAGCAGTAATGTTCATTGATGATTTTCTGTAAATTTGACCTTGTCAGATTCTAGTTCTAAAATGAAAGTATCATTTTTCAAATTGTTAGTACCAAATACTATTCTTTTTTCTGTGAGTGTGCCACGACTGTGTTAGAAAATCACCAACAGCACGACGTGTAATATATAGTACAGAATCTGGAGCACCTGCGGCCTATCTTGGGGTTCATTTGTTCTCAGTCATTTATGTTGTGAGGTTTGGTAATTGTTGTGAGACTTTTTGTGTTCTGCCACAACATTGAAAGTTTGTCATTGACTTTCGCATTCCAGTTTTCATTTTGTATCTTCCGTTTCTCTTTTTCAAGACAAAAGGATTGGTTGTATTTCATTAAATAAATAGTTGAAGAATAGCGAGGCAGTTCACAGCTTGGTTAAAGAACCCTTAATAACCCCATAAGTGAAAGAGAGGTATAAGCCTCATCCTTTTTTAAAGCTGAAATATTTGCAAACATCGCAGTTTTCTATTGGACAATAATACCTCACATCCATATATAGACATATCAGTCATATTTGATAGCTTAACATAAATAAAGGCAACAGTAGTATACCGCTGTTCAAAACTCTTAAATCCATGGACAAAAAACAAAATCGGGGACACCAAACTAAAACCGAGGGAAACGCATTAAATATAAGAGGAGAACAACGACACAACACTGAAATGTAACACACATATAAACGGACCAAGCATCAGACAAAATCCCACGAGAATAACAAACATAAAATCAAAACCAAATACATAAATTTGGGATAAACAAGTACCGTGACACGTCTTTTTGCAATGTGAATTTACACTAAAAAATAAGAGTATTGCTTGATAAAGAAAACAGAAAAAAAAATACTTTAAGAGCACATGGAATGCAAGCATTGTTTGACGCACTGTTAACACTTTTATAATTGCATTATAAAATTGTATACTGAAACGTTATAAAAAGTTACTCCATCAAATAATTTATTTTATATCACAAATACACATAACCAATACTTTAGGATGTATCTAAGTATTACTTTTCCTTAAAAGGATTTAACAACTTTATAATATTTGACTCCATCCAACTCAACAACAATTTTTGTTTTACATATTGATATCGTTGTTATAGAAACACGTTTATATTTAAAACATATCAAGTGCTTTCTATGACTTTGCTTAAGTATATCTTTAGGGTCATTATGTATTATGGGTATTCAGTTTTACAATACCAGTCTTGAGTTATATGTCATAACAAATATAGGTCAATGTAAAGGAAAAATGTTAACATGAATTGTATAGTACTAAAATCTATATTTACATTACGTAATATAAGAATGCTAAAATATCTAGAACGTTTTCTTATGTAGAAATTCATTAGAAGTATGTCTTATAACGTGATTAATAATGTGTATAAAGGTCCTGGTATAGAAATCAAAACAAAATATTACATTCATTTGTTTACCGTAAGTTATGATTTTAATGTGATGATGTTCTTTTGTTGTATTAAATAATTTGATTTATAAACAAAACTTCAATTTTATCAATACAAAAATGTTTTACAATGAGAATTTAAAAAAAAACCTAAATATTTTGTTTGACAGTGTTCCACTCAGCTGACAAAAATACAAGACAAGTTAGAGGCAAAAGTAGCTTTACCGAGATATTCAAGATTTGCATTTAATTAATAAAAAGTAAAATCACAAAAATACTGAATTAAGAGGAAAATCAATTCGGAAAGTCCATAATCACATGGCAAAATCAAATAACAAAACGCATCAAAAACAAATGGACAAAAACTGTCATTTTCCTGACTTGGTACAGGCATTTTCAAATGTAGAAAATGGTGGATTAAACCTGGTTCTTTAGCCCTAACCCTCTCACTTTAATGACAGTCTCACCAAATTCCGTTTTATTAACATTGCTGCGTTAAATAAATAAACACAATAAATAAAATAGTCATAATATGGGTACATCAGTCATCATTGTATAACAATTTGAAAGGAACAATTTAACAGAACTCAAAAACATCTACTATCTACGAACACATTGATTAATTTGAGTGTCTGACGTCAGAAAATTTTATATGTCACATAAATCTGTTGTTCAATGTGCATACAAACAATTTTAAAATTTACATAGGCAATATTAGCATACAGGGTTAAACAATCAAAAGTATGTAAAAATAAATTTCAGAAACAGACCTAGATTTAAACTAGTCCAAAAGTTATGTATATAATTTATAAGAATCCAAAAATAGTTAATACCACCTCGCGATTGAATGATTTTGACGTTTGTGGTTCAACGTATATAGTAATTCATAATAGAAATATATCATAATGACATATAATAGAACAATAGCATACTGATGACATCTTTTAAAGTACAGAGTCACGTTATAAGAACAAAAAAAAATACTTAAAGTCGCATGTACAAAACAAACCACCAAAAAAATGAAAGACAATACAAACACATTGACGAGATGTATAAGTACCGAGCCACGTAAAACGGATATCACATAAAACATAATAAAAAGATCCACTAAGATTGTATGCTGATTGACAAGGAGACCTAAGAAACAAAAGCATAACCAAAGAAAAGCCTACAATATCGTTGCAAAAACCTACATAAAGACGGAAAACGGCGATATGAAAAACTACCGTCAAGAAACATCCTTTATTGTGAACGTGCACGCATCCACCACCATAAGTAGGATGTCCACCTGGATGCAATTCAGTGGTTGTCGTTTGTTTATGTGTTACATATTTGCTTTTCGTTATTTTTTTTTATATAAACAAGGCCGTTAGTTTTCTCGTTTAAATTGTTTTACATTATCATTTTGGGGCCCTTTATAGCTGACTATGCGGTATTGGCTTTGCTCATGGTTAAAGGCTGTACGCTGACCGATAGTGGTTAATTTCTGTGTCATTTTGGTCTCTTGTAGACAGTTGCCTCTATGGCAATCATACCATATCTTCTGTTTTATTTATAGACTAGATATGTGAATCAGAGATTCTTGTTTCTATATTATCTTTATTGTCAAATACATCGGTATACATGAGATTCAAGGAATGTGTTGACTCGTAAGAATTTAACATGACATCAATAGTTACTCTACAGTGGAATCTAACGAACTTAGGGAGTGCTTCTCTTCGGCATTAAGAAATTTTGCATGCATTTATTCTGTATAGTATATGCAACGAAAACAACATGTTTTAACAATATGATTAAACTTTTATTTCAATTATTGGCTTGTAACAATATCCTATAGAAATCCAAGCTCCTCCTGATGTGCTGTGTCACATTCATTCAATTGCACAGGCATATATTATTTGTACAGTTCATCTTACATCATATATATATTCACAAATATAAATCATAATGATCGTTCTAAATGTTTTCTAATGGTTACTAAAATATTATTTTGACTTTTCACACTTCTCGTATAATAAATTTATTAAAACAATTGAAAAAACATTAACATTGTTGTATCTATGTCAATAGTTGTATACGAATCTTAAAATAAGAAAACTATTATTTTTTTTCAATATATGAATTTAAAATCCAAATTCTAACGTTTTCTTTTTTTCTTTAGAGTTACTCAACCCCTCATTTAAACATTGTTTATGTGTCAAAATTTTCTATATACGAAAACATTTTACAGAAGTGATCGTAATTGTATTCTTGTGTGCAAAAAAAATCAACATCTATTGTTTATAACTTTCCACCTTTATAAAAGTTTCCTTGTAGATGTGATAGGTTGTTGTAAGTTTCTTTTTAAAGTTTTAATTTTATTTTCCTTTACAGTTTTGAATAATCATTCATATACACTGTTCTGATGTAACACATCATCTATATTACTCAGCAATTTTGTATCCAAGAGATGGTTTAATTTTTGTATGTTAATTACCAGAGACTTATATAAAAAATTGCTCGATGGTGATTTACAGTTTATATGCGAACCTTTCCATATAAGTTAGTTTTTTTATTGTTTTAACAATTTGTTTTGTAGTACTTGCTGACTGTTAAATTACTGCCTATTCGGTTGGTAATGATAGTTTTAATTTTGGTTCATTCAAAATCACGTCTTTGAAACGCAGCCTTTTTCATCTCATATATCAATAAGATCAATTAAATTGCTTTAAGTCCATTTTGTTTCAAAACTAATGCTTTCACTTTGAAATTTTAATTTCGAATATAACAAATTTATTGTTCTGGTTACAATCTCTACTGTTTAGTTAGTTTTTATTTTCCTTCCCAGTTGGAGTTAAATTTTGCCTTCCAGCTCCTAATCTTTGTTTTAATTTTTTAATTACATGACAAGTAATATTATATTAGAATTTAGAAGATGACAACATGCTAAAAGGTAAGGATATGTAATACCCTTCCGTATTATAATTCTGAGAAAACAACAGAGAAGATGTAAATATTCACGTCTTTTGTTGGTAAGAAAAAAGTTTTTTTTTTATTTCCATCACGTCATTAGTAGTTACCTATCAATGTTACAATGGAAATTTTCATTTCTCATTTATTTACAAAAAAAGTCAATCTGCAATCAGAAAAAACATGACAGAAATATAAATACCAGACAACCATCATAATTATACTCATTATACATTTAAAACATAGGTTCACATCCTTAATAGTTATATGTCATCGTCATCTTCTACGCCACTATAAAACGACTGTACAATGACAAGACTGTTGAGGCTATGTCCCCTTGATATATATCGTGGGTGTGAAATGTCCACACTGATATACGATCCTGACAATAGAAATGTCTTGTCCTTTATTTGAAGAATTTCGTACGTATTTTTCTTCAATAAAACCGTTTTGCATTTTCCCCATCCGTCACTGTAATGAAAGCATGCCTCATTTACAGTATGTCTACTTTTTATGATGTGTAGTTTTAGTCGAATTGATAATATATTTTGCTGTTTGACAACGAATTTGTCGTTTGAGGCATCGTATTCCACGAACGGTGAGGAATTTGTATGTTTTAACTTCCACTTGATATCAAATGTTGGCGGAGCTCCAATTATTGGTTCAAAATAAAGTGATTGTCCTTTCTTTACCTTTCGTTCTTGTCTTCTTTTTGTATGATTGCCAAGCATTAAATGTGCAAACAAAGCTATGATTCCAAGGAATAAAATAAAGATCACAATTAACGAAAGTTGAACAAACCATTTTCCCATTATCTGAAAAAAACAAAATAACACAGTAAATAAATTTATGTGCGGTATGCGTATGAATTTTGGATCTATTTTAGTCTATTGTTTAACAATAGAATAAACTAGTTCTGCAAATTAGTAAGGTATATTATAGATATAAAACGGATTTTTAATTTTATCGAAGTCTTGGCGGTGACCACTCGATTTGCAGACAATTTGTTTTTGTATTGTTGTATTGTAATGTGTATATATAGTATACTGATTTGTAGTGTTTATTTTATAGATTTGATATGATGAAGTGTTTATGCAGAGATGTTTAGTACATGATTGTTGGATGAAATGAAATGAAAAGACATTTATAGAAAATTGATTACTATTAGATTGTGAATTATGATGAATAAATAGAATTCTAATGCAATTTGGATGTAACAATTTTTTTATTGGCTAACAGTTGCCGTCAAATCCACAGTTGACCAGGCGTAACTAAGGAGAAACCCGCCATTTTGAATTGATGAATAAAAAAATGTTCGATTACTACTATATAATCAAAAATAAAACAACACCTACCTCGAATTTGCCATTTTAATGTAATCTTATCCAAATTTGAAGCGTACAGGTAACGAAATAACCTCCAGTGTGTAAGTTTTCGTTTGTATGACGTCACGTTTAGCCATGACGTCTTTGTGCCAAAATTATTCATGAAGTTTCGCGGATTTTTTTTTATTTGACAAATTTAGACATTTTTTCAAGTTTTATCGTATTTTCTTTTTGTAATGCATTATAATCGGAATAACAGTACTGTCGTCGCCAGTAAAACTGCATTTGCGACCGTCAAATCTACAATTGACGGTGGCAACTCTTCAACTACAGTACTGTTATTCCTTAAATGGTCACCGTGCCTGTTAGTATCAGAACTATTTTTGTCTTATTTATATACATATATTAAATATGAGTCAGTTTAGAACAGAAATAAGGAGCAGAGTTGTACAAGAAAAATAGAGCAAGTTAGCACATAAATATGTAATGTTCGTTTGAACACCGTGAATTAAGAACATAATAAGGTATTGAGTAACTAATTAAACACTGTTAAGATTGTATACCAGTAGATCACTCTAGTTGATGAACAAAAGGTTTATTTAACATTTTAGTTTTTGTATGTTGAAGATCTTCCTTTTTCAGTTTAGAGTTTAACATCAATACATATTAAGTAATTAATTTGTACCATTAAAGACAGTATTTATAAAAAAAGAATGAATTCAATGCAATACTTCCTTAGAGAATATCAGAAACCGCAGTTTTAGCTGAGTTAGTATATACACCAATATTGAATACTAACTAGTTACATGTATAATGTTTTTGTGACATGCCGTTTACCCTATATGTTAAGTAACTCCGTGTTTTTTTCTCTTTCACTATATAGTTCAGGATATGTTTTATTCATTTGATCATACTTAAAAAAAAGCTTTCAATTATATTTTATCTGTGTTAATGAATATATTCTAAGTAATGGTTATGTCTTACCTTTTTGTTCGATAGCTAGAAATGAAATAAAGGTTCAAGTTTACCTATTCCCTTTAAAGTATACAAAAATGATTTTTATTCTATTTTTGGGTTTCCTTTCCTGGAATTAGTCATATTTTAAACCTCTACTCAGCATTTAATACACTTCTTGGTATAATTTATGATTACTGAACCTTGTTAAAGTATACATGTGATCAATCTAATTAATGAATCTCTTCGATTTATAAATTAAAAAAGAATAATTGATTTAACAAGCCATAGAGTAAGTTTTATTTTATTAATCAAGAATATTAATGATAGTTTTATTAGTTAATAATGGATAAAATGTTTTCGATGAGGTCTGACTTCATATACATCCAAAAGAAATATATAAGAGAAACATTATACTAAATGTCAATTGATGCGATCTCTATTGAGATAACAAGTATTTAAAAAGTATAATAAAAAAAAACGACCTCCGAGGAAATTTCAAAACTGAAAGACACTAATCAAATGGCACTACCAAGAGCTAAAATACTTAAAACAAATGAATAACAGCTTTTACGTTCCTTGCGTGGTTCAGACATTTTCTAATATAAAACACCATGGATTGAATCTGGTTTAATAGAGAGCTTAACCCATCACTTGCATGACTGTCGCAAACAAATTCATTATATTGACGATTATGTATAAACAAAAAAAACCGACACAATAAGTACACATGTACAACATAGTGGTACAGCAGTCAACAATCTGAAGAAACATAAAAACAAAGATAAATAAAAAGGAATAAATACAAAGCAAATTAGCAAAAACAGACACCAAGAATACAACTAATTATAATTAAAAATTATTATAATGTGATCATAGAATTTATAAGAATCAAGCCACGTCAAATTGGAATTATCTAAAAAAGAATACACTAAACAGTTAAAGTAATAATTTACAAAGACATATTAAAAAAACATAATAACACTTAACCAAGTTGCATAATATTCTGAAATGTTCACTTGTAATGGTATAATAAACTTTAGAGTGTAAATTTAAATCGAATAAAGAAGTGATTGAATTAAACAAACCAGTATTAAACGATGTTCAATATACACTATAAGATAATTGCATACACCCTTAATTGATCATGCCCGCATATGTCGATGGTAGAAACTACTGAGTTTTACTAGCTTTAAGAGCACCATTTACTACATTAGACACTCCTGTACCAAGTCAAGATTATGACAGTTGTTATCCATTCGTTTGATGTGATTGAGCTGTTGTTTTAGCCATTTCAGTTCGTTTCAGTTCAGTATTTTTGATATTTTACTTTTTTGTACATCAGACTGCTGAGTACATATTAGTAGTGCTATAATCAATACAGCTACAAGGCAAAATTAGATTTTAAAACCAAACAATGTAGTACCAATCGTTGTTTCACGTACGGGTTAGATTTTCTTGCTTTACAAGCATCAACCCATGATGTTTATGTTGATTATTATCAACGAGAAACAATGCATCAATATAATTAATTAATTTATATGAGAAGAATATTGTTGTGTATGCAGTTTTTGTTATGTGTGTGTAACAAACTTTTGAACACAATGAATATATAGATGTATGCCATTATGAGTATCGTGTTTGCAAATGCCTGAGTGATCTTGTTTCTAACGCCGTTTATAGTGTGAAAAAGTTCGTGGAGTCGACATCCTGCTAGTTTCAAAATTGTTAGTTGCTACTTTATCACTTAGCATGCAACACATAGAGGTAAGAACGGAGACATGTCGATCCGGTATGGTCAGAATGATTTGTGTGCAAAAGTGAATGTATTCCTGTTACATTTTGAACTAAAACATTAAAGTGCGGCTCAGTGTGTCGGTCTAGTATTAGGCAGAGGTTTTATGTATTCAAATATTTTGTTTTCAAATCTAATTATCCCTTCTCTTATATTATTTTATTATATCAACCTCTCAACTTGCTATACATAGTTTTTTTTGTTGGTGTCACCTCAATCCGTATATTGGACATTGGTTAGTGTTACGTAATTTTTAATCGTTCTGATCTATCGACGTCTTCATTCATTTGTATATGACAGTTATATATACCTATACATATATATGTATATATAAGTAATTGTATACTAAACCGGTGTTTTACTGGATGAATGAATGAATGAAGTAATACTTTAGTGCAAGCAGAAATACATGCATTGGCAAACAAAGACTTTGTTTTAATTTAGAATTTTATCGACCAAGCAGGATGTATCCTGACCAACAGGTATAAACCGGTAGATGCAAGTTAAATATATAGGTTTGGAAAATATTAGTCTTTTATATCTAAAATTAGAAATGATATTATGATTTAAATCAAACTTATAATACTGTCTGTAGAAGAATAAACCGATTTGTGCTAGTTTAAATTGTAAGATTTGCCTTCAAGGAATCAGTTAGTTTATAATAACGAAACAAATGGATGTTTTATCTTATTCGTGCACTGTATTTCAGAATCGCGTATGTCAATTTGTAAATGGTTATAAGAAGGGATACAAGTATTAATACACAAACACGTTTATATTCTTTTTTTGAGAAAGGACTTTAATGGATGAGTTTAGTCAGATTTGATGCCTGTTTTGTTCAACTTCAACGTCTCACTGTTGTCAATCGAGCATCGCAGAAGAGAAACAGACACTTATACTGCTTCTTATTCATTAGTCTGATGAAATCTACACCCACTATTGTATTATCAGGCACGTTAACTGTTTGTTGCGTAAAGTATCATCAGCTAGATATACTTGTTAAGCTAGGCTGACGTGTCTAATCTCATGGTTTTTGAAATTTTGATTTTTTTAATTCTGATACCGTCAAACAAATTTGATTAATCGATACTATGTGACCTGGTGTTATGATTGAAAGCTTCATCATCAGTTTTGAAACCCCCCTCCCCCACACACAAAATTGTATTTTAGAACTATTGATCCCTCGCAGACAGGATTTCAACTTTTATTCGCTGCGGCAGTACTTACTATTTCAAAAAAAGGGCAAGACTAATAACCATAGCAAGGATCAATGTTATAAGATAAATACGATTCGTAAGGACCATCTCCGAAGTATGTTATTGGCAATAACAATATTGCATAAGAATGATGAATACTTTGTTTCTTTATCATGACCGAATGATCAAAATGTGAATGAATTGTGTACTATTTTCGACAGCAATGCTAGAAGTGACGATTTGATCAAATATCCCCGATTAGGATTTAGGATTCCGCTATTTTTTTTTAACCCCGCCACATTCTGTATGTATGTGTGTGTCCCAAGTCAGAGGCCCGTAATTAAGGAGTGGTCTTTTGTTGCCGCGTTACGTATTTGTTTTTCGTTCATTGTTTTGTATATAAATGAACTCTTCATAGATGCTCGGACTATATTTTGTATATACGCCAGATGAGCGTTTCGTCTACAAAAGACTCATCAGTGACGCTCGAATCCAAAAATGTTTAAGAGGGCCAAATAAAGTACGAAGTTGAAGAGCATTGCGGACCAAAATTTCTAAAAGTTTTGCCAAATACAGCTAAGGAAATCTATGCCTGAGGTAGAAAAGCCTATATATTATTAGGCCGCTTTTTTCTCGTTTTTATTGATTTACATTTTTCATTTCGGAACCTTTTATAGATGACTATGTCGTATGGGATTCCACATGGTTGAAGGTCATAAGGTGACCTACAAATCATAATATCTGTGTTATGTGGTCTCTTGTGAAGACTTGTAACTTTGTCAATCAAACGAAAGATATTTTGTCAGTGTTCGACATGTTTTGTATACTGTTTGGAAGTCTCCAAATCATTTCGTTGTAATGTTTTTAAATCTTTTAAAGTTAAGCTTAAACCTGTTGTTTCTTAATTGCTTGTTCGGTTCATGGACAGTTCGAATATTAGGTTTAACATAAAAGATTACTCCTTCCCCTTTAATCAATTGTGGCCTCTGTCACGACGGAATCGTTTGAGATCATGTAAGTATTTGGTTTATTTTTTTGTACGATACGAGTGTAAGCACGGGTGTCATTCGGTTTAACGAGATAAATGATCGTGAAGGAATATCTAACGGTGGTCAGTTATTGAGAGACGATCGTGAAAGTTCTGGTAGCGGATCGTGAAAGACATTTAATCGAGAAGACACATGAAAGGTCAATAAATATCATTATTTAATTAATTAAACAGACAAATTTACGATGAAATAAAACTGTCTGTCAAAATGGTTCAACATTATGATCGTATGTGAGAATATCAAGTTTTAAAAGAACAGAGTTATTACAAAACAACAAAAGGCAGATTGCTTCTCGACATTTCAATGACATAAAAAATGTCAACAAACATAATTTTTTCACAAATTCGACTAGAAAAACTACTATTATCCGAATAAGGGTATTCTATTTCAATTAATCAAATAGTTCTCATAGTTATTTTGTGTAAACATGATCTAAAACTTGGTAAATAAAGAACTATTTACACAAAAACAGATTTTTCTGATCGTGACAAAAAATGCTGGTTATCGTTCAATCTCAAATTACTCATGAAATAAAATCAACGGTACCAATTTTGTTGCACCAGATGCGCATTTCGACAAAACATGTCTCTTCAGTGATGCTCGTGGCCAAAATATTTGAAGTCCAAAGCTTATATAAAAGATGAAGAGCTATAATCCAAAAGGTCCAAAAAGTATAGCCAAATTCGTGAAAAGAATCAGAGCTTTGCATGAGGGAGATACATTCCTTAATTTATAATAATTTTTAATACTTTGTAACAGCAAATTTTAATAACACAAAAAAATCCGTATTTTCATGCCAGTACCGAAGTACTGGCTACTGGGCTGGTGATACCCTCGGGGACTAATAGTCCACCAGCAGAGGCATCGACCCAGTGGTAGTAATAAAATCAACGGTACCAATTTTGTTGCACCAGATGCGCATTTCGACAAAACATGTCTCTTCAGTGATGCTCGTGGCCAAAATATTTGAAGTCCAAAGTTTATATTAAAGATGAAGAGCTATAATCCAAAAGGTCCAAAAAGTATAGCCAAATTCGTGAAAAGAATCAGAGCTTTGCATGAGGGAGATACATTCCTTAATTTATAATAATTTTTAATACTTTGTAACAGCAAATTTTAATAACACAAAAAAATCCGTATTTTCATGCCAGTACCGAAGTACTGGCTACTGGGCTGGTGATACCCTCGGGGACTTATAGTCCACGAGCAGAGGCATCGACCCAGTGGTAGTAATAAAATCAACGGTACCAATTTTGTTGCACCAGATGCGCATTTCGACAAAACATGTCTCTTCAGTGATGCTCGTGGCCAAAATATTTGAAGTCCAAAGCTTATATAAAAGATGAAGAGCTATAATCCAAAAGGTCCAAAAAGTATAGCCAAATTCGTGAAAAGAATCAGAGCTTTGCATGAGGGAGATACATTCCTTAATTTATAATAATTTTTAATACTTTGTAACAGCAAATTTTAATAACACAAAAAAATCCGTATTTTCATGCCAGTACCGAAGTACTGGCTACTGGACTGGTGATACCCTCGGGGACTAATAGTCCACCAGCAGAGGCATCGACCCAGTGGTAGTAATAAAATCAACGGTACCAATTTTGTTGCACCAGATGCGCATTTCGACAAAACATGTCTCTTCAGTGATGCTCGTGGCCAAAATATTTGAAGTCCAAAGCTTATATAAAAGATGAAGAGCTATAATCCAAAAGGTCCAAAAAGTATAGCCAAATTCGTGAAAAGAATCAGAGCTTTGCATGAGGGAGATACATTCCTTAATTTATAATAATTTTTAATACTTTGTAACAGCAAATTTTAATAACACAAAAAAATCCGTATTTTCATGCCAGTACCGAAGTACTGGCTACTGGGCTGGTGATACCCTCGGGGACTAATAGTCCACCAGCAGAGGCATCGACCCAGTGGTAGTAATAAAATCAACGGTACCAATTTTGTTGCACCAGATGCGCATTTCGACAAAACATGTCTCTTCAGTGATGCTCGTGGCCAAAATATTTGAAGTCCAAAGCTTATATAAAAGATGAAGAGCTATAATCCAAAAGGTCCAAAAAGTATAGCCAAATTCGTGAAAAGAATCAGAGCTTTGCATGAGGGAGATACATTCCTTAATTTATAATAATTTTTAATACTTTGTAACAGCAAATTTTAATAACACAAAAAAATCCGTATTTTCATGCCAGTACCGAAGTACTGGCTACTGGGCTGGTGATACCCTCGGGGACTAATAGTCCACCAGCAGAGGCATCGACCCAGTGGTAGTAATAAAATCAACAGATGATGAAAGATGCGGTTTTACTGTAATTTTTTGTTTGATGGATATCATTTTAGTTTAAACGTTGCATATCCATATTTTTGGCTAAATAGTGTCGGTCTTTCTGAATTGCACTTGACCGATTTTCAGAGCTGAATCCTTCACTCTTATTTAGACACGTTTTTAGTTGTTGTTTTTTTTAAACTTTCGAGGTAAAGTGTTGAAATAAAAAAAAATATTAGCTTTAATGTTCATCCTTATCAAAATAGTTACAGGCTTCAACCAGTTGCAGGTTTATCAAACGGTACAAGACATACTGATTTCTGATTACTCGTATTCAGTCTAGTCACGCATTATATTTCACGATAAAATAGTACGTTGTCTGATCTTTCACGATCAAGTTTGATGGAAATTCAACAAATTCAAGGTTTTCATATACAAGTTTATGCTTATAAGGGAAGAACATACTTTAATTTTACTGTACTGTCATATATACCAAAGATTTAATTTCAAATATATCATGATAAACTGAAATATGACCATTATAGGTACAAAAAGCGTGTTATTTTAAGTAATTTCATAGACATGCATTGCGCCTTTTGTGTTTTTTCATAAAGTACTGCATAATTTCTTTATCTTATTTCACAGTTATGTTAAGGAAGATAAACCATTTTGACTGACATATTTTTTGGATCGAATTTGTACCGCGTTTTGAAAATTAAGCGATTTTTCCAAAAATTCTGAACTACAATTTACATTAAATGTCTCTCACGATCCGTTACCAGAGCTTTCACGATCGTCTCTCAATACTTGACCCCCGTTAGATATTCTTTCACGATCATTTCTCTCGTTAAAACGAATGACACACCCGTGGTAAGTATCTGCACGAAAGGTTCATAGTTAAACCAATCAGTATATTGTTATCACATATTATTGATGAACTAATATTGATGAATTATTATTGGCAATACCAGTACAAATTAGGTTGTGTTTGATGTTATAGTCTGGTGAGTAAAGATCACCTCTTATATGATATACTCAACTTCTTTCTTCGATGCATTATGCAGTATGTTGTTAAAATTAATCAAACTCTGTAAAGAACATTGAATAAATCGTCATTGCATTTCATTTATGTTTTAGACAAATTAAAAGCTAAAGGTAAGTAATAATATGACGTATGTATGAAGCAGAAAAAAAAGAATGCGAATTGATAGAGCCGAAAGATTAGAGGTTTAAGTATTTCCATTAGATACTGTTCATTTGCAAAATGCAATATCTAAGGTTTTTGTTTTAATTAAATTCATTAACTTGCAATTACTTTGAAGAACAAATTGATTTTAAATACATGTATGTGCTGCGTCGGATATAAATCGACCTTATGTAAATCATTATCAATACATCTGAGAAAAAAAATTTGGTTTGAAAACATCCCCGTCTTACATTTTTGCGCCTGTCCAAAGTCAGGAGGCTCTGGTCTTTGTTTGTCTTGTATTATTTTAATTTTAGTTTCTTGTGTACAATTTGGAAATTAGTATGGCGTTCATTATCACTGAACTAGTATATATTTGTTTAGGGGCTAGCTTAAGGACGTCTTCGGGTGCGGGAATTTCTCGCTTCATTGAAGACCTGCTGGTGACGTTCTGTTGTTGATTTTTTTCTAAGGTCGGGTTGTCGTCTCTTTGACACATTCCCCATTTCCATTCTCAATTTTATTACATTTGATCATACAGCTATAAAACCTGGTTTAATCAATCTTTTTCTGCATAAGAGGTTCGTGTACTATATCTGGAATACGACAGTTGTTATCCATTTGTTTGTTGTGTTTGAGCTTTGATACGACATTTGAAAAGGAAGTTTTCGATTATGTTATTTTTTCTGAATTCTATATTACTCTTATTTTAATTCTTGTTTGGTTGATTGATTGATTACTAAATTATCAAGAATATTTATAACACAAAAACGTTTTAATGAATTTATGAAAGTGCCATATTCTAAACAAATTAGGTTAATGTTGTGATACTTATTTCAAAGAGATTGGGTTGGAAATTGTACATTATTTATCCTTGCGGGTCAAAAGTATTGGGAACATATGAGATAAGAAATGACAAATAATGATATATGAGCTGTTGCTGTAGCTTGCATTTGAAGAGTTTCAGATGACAGGTCATTAAAGTATGCATGTGGTAACTGACAAACTAACGACTATACAGAAATCTGATGTAAAGTAGTTGTCGTCTGTTTACGTAGTTCAAACGTGTTTATCGTTTCTATAAAGATTATTAAGTTGGTTTTCCCGTTTGATTTTTTTAGAAACCTTTATAGCTTGTTGTTTGGTGTGAGCCAAGGACCATGTTGAAGGCCTTAACTTGATCTATAATGGTTTACTTTAAAAAAAAAAATGTCATTTGGATGGAGAGTTTTCTCATTGGCACTCATACAACATCATAGATATATTGATTGGTTTGTTGATGGTTAATAAGCATCTTTTTTTTTTGGGGGGGGGAGGGGGAATCATATGCATATTTCAAGATATATGTTTATTATGTATTCGAAAAAAAACCCACACAACACAATAACAAACAAAAAGTAACAAAAAGTAACAAAGTAATAAAAACTAATGCACAATTTTAGAAATCATCATGAATGCATATAGGTGATTATGTATCGTAATAATCTTTTACAGATCATAATCATTTCAACCTCATTGACAGTTTGCAATATTAAATTTAAGTGAAACTTTAAAACATAACCATGTTCAATTTAAATAATGGAAAACGAGGTTCATTAATAATTACATATATTCAATAGGTAAATTTGAATTCAAATACCCCCAAAAAATTGAAATACATAACATACATGATGAACAGTGGCAACGTCTCAATTAATGACAAAGCAAATGTTTGTAAACATATAGTTGCAAATTTATTTTATTCCCCTTTAAAAGTGTCCTGTACCAAGTCAGGAAGATGGCCATTGTTATATTATTGTTCGTTTATGTGTGTGTTGCATTTTAACGTTGATTCGTTTTTGTTTTCTCTTATTTTTGAGATATTGAGATAAGACATGGCACGGTACTTGTCTATCCCAAATTCATGTATTTGGTTTTCATGTTATATTTTTTATTCTCGTGGTGTTGTGTCTGATGCTTGGTCCGTTTCTGTGTGTGTTACGTTTCGGTGTTATGTCGTTGTTCTCCTCTTATATTTAATGCGTTTCCCTCGGTTTTAGTTTGATACCCCGATTTTGTTTTTTGTCAATGGATTAATGAGTTTTGAACAGCGGTATACTACTGTTGCCTTTATTTGTTGCATGCCAAACCTCGCACTTTAATGGCAATGTTAAATATAACATTGAAATGACAACATAATATAACAGGACTACAATACAAATAAATAGGAGAACATATTAGACAAAGAAACACATGATTAATAGATAACAATAAGCATCAGGTTTAAATTTCAATACGCCAAAAACACGCCTCGTCCACACAAGACTCACCAGTGACGCCCAGATATAAAAGATCGAAAGTGAAAAAAAGTACAAAGTTGTACAGGACTGAAGATCAAAAGTTGAAAAATGTGCCAAATACGGCATTGTTTTTATGCTTGGGATAAGAACATCCTTATTATTTAGAACAATTAATGCTATTGCAAACAGTAAATTTTATCAAATGAATATGAACGAGATATATATAATGAAACTGAAGTATTAACAGAAAACTTAACCCGAATAAATAATGTAAGACCATCACAGTATAGACACACCCGATTCAGTCCAGGCCTCAACGCATAAATCATAAAAATGACGTCACATACGATGGCCAAAAGGCACAAACATTACGTCACATTTGAATTTATGAAATTTAGAAACAGCATGACGTCACATATGAAAAACTATAATTCAAAAGTAAGATAGAATTAGGATGGATTTAAGATTATATTAGAACTAAATACTGATATTACATTTAAACACAATGCATTTTGCAATACTTACTAATAGCAATTAACTATAATATATATATGTCCAGTTTCTTATGAATCCAACTTATATTATCGTACACAATACATTTTAATAAATGAAGGCGGTGATTAATTTTTCTTTCCATAACACATAAATATAATATGTTTTTCCTACTTTCAGAAATAAAACATTGACACATACTTACAATTTAGAAACAAGTAAAATAACAAAATATCCGAAGAAAATTCAAAACGGAAATTCCCCTTATTAACAGAATTAATACTGACGAACATTTTTCGTAAATCCTGGCCAATATTAAATCAATCCGAAGTGCAGGAACTCTATCAATAATCTATCTTTAAACATTTCATTCTACGCTAGTACTATTATACTGAAATAACTTCACAAATACTAAAAACCTCTTTTTCGATAAAAGAGTTGCGTTATTTTTTATTTGTATATATTTTATATTTATTGACCAATTATTTATTGTGTTGCGCTTGTTGCACACAATATATGCCTGAATGTATTAATAAACTTGTCTTGTCTTGTCTATTCAATGGCTACAATCAAAAGCTCATACACAACAAACGAATGGATACTTAATGTCATATTCCTGACTTGGTACTGTTATTTTATTATGTAAAAATTGGTGGATAACATCTGGTTTTATTTAAAGCTAGCTAAACCTCTCACTTGTATGACAGGAGCAATTGTTATCTGAATTTTGACAACAATGTGTGAAAAAAGAGACATATAAGGTAAACATGTGTAGGCGTACAGTGATCAGCATTGCGTTATAATCTTGATCACTATAAAAACACGTATGTAAACAAAGAAAGAAAAACAAATAGATATAGATTTTCTCAATCAACTTGTTTAAACATTCATTCTAATAGAGCCGTTAATTGCGGATATTAACCATAACCCTTTCACGATTTTTAAGTGGAGTGATAGGTCAAAAAATCAAACTAAGTATCAACGCGTTATTACATAGCGATAAATGAAAAACAGATACAAAATAGAGACGAAAGATACCAGAGGGACAGTCAAACGTAAATAAATAACTGTATAACATGTATTACAATTAATAAAAAATCATAACGAACAACGAAAACAAAAGAAGTACACTAATTGACATATCTTAACGTGAAAGAATATAAGGATGCAAACGTAAAGGTTGATGAATTATAAAACTGATCAGCCAAACAAAATAATCTAATAAAAACATTTAATAAACTGATAACTGTTTACAGAATAATCTTCTTTTTTTTTAAGACATATAAACGTTTTGTTCCTATATATTTCCTGTGTACAATTACCTTAGTCGTCCAGGATCAGGCTAAGGGTCCCTGTTTACAAAAATAAACCATCTATCCAGGGGAAATAGATGGCAATAAAAAAGTAGTCCACTTTTAACCTTGGATTTACATTTAGTGTAAAAAATATAGTATCCATATAATGTTAGAAGCTTCTAACAGTTCTATATTTTAATTTCAAAGTATTAAGTAAATAATTATAAGATACCCACATAAAAGATGTGCATTTACTAAAATAACCATGATAGGCTAATACTTTTTTTATCAATTGTTTTTGATACAATCATTATTCTAATACTATAAACCATAAACAAATGTACTTTGACTCAAGTTGTATTATACTATATAAAATGTCTAAATTTTCATTATTCCAGACTCCAGTTTTCTCTTATCAATGATATCAACGCCTTTTAAAAGAAGAACACATTTAAGATTATATTTCAAGTTTTGTTTCCAGATTTTATAATTATCCTGTGGTGTTTTAGGCGTTTTATTAAATTTTATTGAATTCCTAATTTTCCAAAGTGTCCATTTAAAATATATGATGATTATGTTTAAAACATAAAATCATACTTTAGTTCTCCCGTGTTTTTACCCAATAGAATGTCCTTTTCCCCAAAATGATTATTTATTCCTATGTTTGATTTAATAAGTATTTCTTTGAGTTTTTTTTTTAAATTAACTGTGATGTACTTCAAATGAAAAATAAGTGTTGCAGGGTTTCTATATTATTGTCATTTTGACAAATGTGGCATTTTCCATTTGACATCTTCATTTTGTTTAATCTTTCGTGAGTATATAAAATATTGTGCAAGGAATTCCATTTGAATTCTTTTACTTTATTTTCAATTTTCAAATATTTTAATCCCGACCGCATATTTTCCCAAATATTCCTTCCCACTTAATTTGACATTTGGAGATACATCTTTATTTAGAACCGAACGAATATAATTGAGTTTAAACTTTGATAATTTGATTTTTTCGTTGTTTAAATTAATTATCACAAGGTCATTTGATATATTTAATATACTTTCATAATACAAATTCTGGTTTCTGCAAGATTTCAAAATTTGCACGAAATCTTTAGGAATTGCCTGTTTAATTTTTGAAAATTCGGAAATACAATTTCTTCGATCAATCAGCTTCCTATAAATTTCATTGCAGCTAATGAAATCTTTAGTTTCTAAATTCCAAATGTCCTGGATAGTTGTGAAACCGCTTTTTAAAAAAGGAGAGTAGAACAATGGCTTATTTTTGAAACAAATAGAAGAGTTTCCAAATATCCTCGTATTTAAAATATTACTTTTATATGGAGGTATTTCAGCATTTTGAATAAATCCTGACCACGTATTTATAATTTTCTGATAAACCTGCGGTAGTTGGTTCATATCTTAACCATATAAACTTGAACATTTACATACAAAAAAAGCATCATTATATTTTTCGTCAAATTTCCGAAGCCAATACTTACCGATCGCATTCCAGCTTTCCAATGGCTCATGAATTAAACGATAAACAAGTTTTGTTTGTTTACTTTTTATAAACGTATCTATACTTACCATTCCCATCCCCCCTTTTATTTCGTTATAATACTTATATATACAGAATAATCATTGATAATTTTCTAATCAGATTTAGCTGAGTGTTTAACTTTCCAAAATATGTAAACTTATTAAAAATATATATTGTGTATAAAACGTTTTCTAAAATTCTGAAATCAGAAAGAAATTCAAGCTGAGATAAAAAAAAATGTGATATTTTGCTTGAAACATAAAGGTACATAACAATATATGTTTCCTCAAAGGAGTCTCCAGTTGCAATTGCTGTACATCAACGCATAGCGAGTAGTTACAACACTTCCATATAATCAGCTTGGTCATCTTACCGTGTTGATGTAGTAGACATACTGATTGTGTCATAAGTGCTATCTTCATTTCTATAAAAACAATGTATTTGATTAATATTATACACTTAGTAGTATAACAGATTATGTGTCTGACAATCTATCTTTATCATACAACCGTGTTTATAAAAAAAAACACTTTAAAAGAACGAAGAATAAAATAAGTTCTGTTAATACTTGTATCTTTATCAAAAATTAATTCTTAATCAACCAGCAACTGAAATGTATACTAATTTTCAAGACATGTTTCATTTGCAATTTTATTTTGTCATGCAGTTGGGAAAAGTGAGTTCGCTCACAGCTTGCAGTATGTTTTTGGCAGTTTTTCTTTTCCAAATAAGTGTGTTTTTTTATAACTTTTGTCTTTTTAATGCCATTATTACTTAATATCCGGATGCATCTGGGAACTACTGAATCAAAACTGACTCTGATTCAAGATTTATTGTTTACACGGATGGCTTTTCGTATCGGTCAACCAATTTGTGATGGTGACCATGAATTCTGTTGTATAGGTTTCAGTCATATTTTCGTATCATCTTATTGGAACGTTATGTTTCTTTTTGTTTTGAGAACATGCTAGCTTACTAGCAGTTAGGAGTAATATCAGGTTAACATCAATATAACTGTTCTTTTAAAGGATACCGTATATTTCACCTAACAAAGAGTATTCTTATAACAAAATCCTCGCTACTTTTTACCTCACTATATTTGGTAGCTAAATGTTCTTTAAAATTTTAATTAAAATACTGTGTTCAACTGTTGCTATTCTAACCAAAAATGAATGATATTATTACTTTGAGCAGACGAAGCAGTATAATGATACAATGACTTAAATCCACATACCTTGTTGGCATTGTAGAATTATATCTGTCTGTAAAAGAATGGTATATACATTGTCAAGTATTGTGTCATATCAATGACCATAATCACATGCTACCGATGATCTTAAAAGATATCTATAATACTAAAATTACGAGGTTCAATTTGTCAGCCGTCATCACGTGAAAATGACGAATCAAAAAATTCAACTTTACATATAACTAATATAGAACAAAGGTGTAGATTAACAATTATACCACTCAAGGCCCTTTTGTTTTCCACGTAATTAATATGGCCAATAATTAAGAAGTTCCGGGTCGAGTCCGATACCGATACCAATATTATTCACCTGTTACCTATTTATTACCTTATCTGTACGTTTCGCATCAGACAGGCGCACCATCAAACGGTGTATTCATTAATATGCTGTATACACGGGTCATAATAACAGGGTTGACACTACTTAATTGTCTCATAATCACAGGGTTGACACTACTAAATTGTCAAATTGTTACCGTTTGTAGTATTTTAATCAGTAAGAATTTCTAAGATAACAATACGAATACTAAAATTCTGGACTAAAAATAAGGCGTCTAGATACAGTTTTCAATTTGTTAGCAGGCATGACGTAAAACAGCGAATCAAAGAATTCAACTTCATTGATAACTAATATTGGACAATGCTGTTGATTAAAAAAATACTCCATTCCAGGACCTTTTGCTTTCCAAATAATTAATATTACCAATAATTGATACGTTCCAGTTCGACAGGTTCAAACAGAAAGATTTGAAAGCAGAGAAAACTGTGTATCTTATAATCGGCATGACTTTATCAGATGACAATACTAATACTAAAATAAGGCTTGCGCATAGTTATATACTTTACTTCAGTAACGGACCCGCGATATCACGGGTGTGTTCTAGTACTTCTAAAAGTGGAATATAAAACAAAAAAACTTCTGACAATTATTCTAATTTGGAGATAACTATATCGTAATAAAAGCTCCGACGGCGTCAAATCACCAATTGATACCATCGGAGATTAACATTCAATATTGGTATTTCCATTCTTATTAAACTGACAGAAATCAACGTCAAATTATACATTTCAAATATGTCATACGTCGTCTTTGCTGGCGCGTACGCTTTCATAGCCATTGATGCCACAAAAAATAGTGTCGTTAACAAATTAAGATGTGAGTTGCAAACGATGTTACATTTAAATGAGTATTAACAAGTCACTGGGTGCAGGAGCAGGATTTGTTCGAATTATGATAAATACGAATCTGATATTTTGTCCATTCCAGATAAGATAACTCTTGTTATCGCTATTTTGTGCATTTTTCCTTTGATTTTTTTTTGTGATAATTTTCATATCATGCTACTCGCTTGAGATGGAAAAATTATCGCTAGAAACTAAGGACGCCACGTGCGTTGTTAACGAAATTGACATTGAAATTGACAACGTCGTCATAGGTAAAATAGCGATAAACAGATTATCATTGGTCATCTCAACTCGATTGCTTTTCTCACTTTCGCTGTTCCAGCTCAAGCGAGAAAATCATTATTGTTGAGATAATCAACGATAATCTATAATTACTATATTAGTACATTGATGATTACAATATTCAAATTGACACTTCCATACCAGAAATATCATCATCATATTGTATGAACTACTCTTTAATCTAGTTTCATATCTATGACAATAAACGGTAACTGTACGTTTTAGTTACTAGTTACTGTGAGCTTCTTCGATGATCTGACAGTATAACTATTTCTTTATATAGTATAACGAAACCCAACTCTTTAAACAGCTAAAGGATATCACATACATGTATAAACAGTATATCGGACTCTAAAATAACAATAACACGTTTTACAACCTCTCTAACTCCTCATGTCAATTGAAAAAATATATATTCGTTCACCGAAAAAAATATGAATATTTTACTGGTAAACTTCGTTGATGGTTGTTATCTGATATTTAATGAAATGATATGTAAAGTGTTGTTTATAGTACTGAACGGAATATAACTTTACTCATAAACACTTTGTACAATATTTTTTAAAGGGTGCCAAATTAACGAAGTATCAAGGAAAAATCAAGGATTGCATTACTCATTTAACAGAAGAATGAATTTAGGCAACAGGAACCACAACAAAACTGTGCGATAAAAGTTGTAGAAATGATACTCGTCGCTATTCTAAAGTTAAAATTCCGTAAAAAACACAGGCATGTGAAGTCTTACCATATCAGATTGGTCAATGTCTTTTGTAAAACCCCATGCAGTTCCAAATCAATAACATAAAATGTATGTATGTCTTTCTTTAGTAAGCCATCACTAAATAATAAAGTTAGTAATAATAAATTAAAACCAGGGTTAAAGTATATGGCACCGACAACTTCGTTGCGGGGTAAAAACAAAGTTGGACCAATCCTGTTGACAATTATTCACCAGCTGGTATCGTAAACCTAAATCAACGGATGATGCATATTGCACAAAGGGACCTACATTTGGTGTGTTTCAATTTAAAGAATTACCTGACGTTTTCGGCGAAACTCTTTTGATAAATATAATTATGCATATAACCACTATCACTACACCTAATACTGAGGAGCATACTGCAATTATCACAGTCATGCTGTTTCCTGTAGAGTTTGGGGATGTGGTGGCCTCTGTGGAGCTGATGGATTTATTCTGTTCTAAAACATATAAAAACGTAGCCTTTGTTTTATTTCTGGATGGAATTCAAAGGTCGAAAAAAGAAAATCATATTCTACTTGTAACATGGTAATATATGTCATATAAATGCAAGAGTGTGAGAGCCTGTCTAAAAAAACTAAATTCTATTTATAAAGACTTTTAAGGCTAGTAAAGGTTATATGTTGTAATAATATCAATAACTATAGAATATATTGACATTTACATAAATTGTTCTTCAACAGATTAAAACATAAGGAAATGTGTATTCTTAATGAATGCTTTGGGGTATTTATAGATACTTATTCTTGGCATTGGACAAGGTAATGTTCTTTTATGACTGTTTATGACGTCTTTACACAAATCCATTAGATGTTGGATATGTACTGATGGATAATTTAGTCATAACTGCATAACTTGTTAGTTTTAAGTGGCCTTAAACTATCTGTCAATAACTACGAGTATTTTTCAGATCTATGTAATTAATTTCTTTTTGTTGTTGGGATATACAAATACCCGGCCACGTTCACTCTGTGTATTTTTTTTATTTGTTTCAATCTGATGAGTTAAGCCTTTTTCAATGAATTTTTACACTTTATTCTTATTTTGTACTGTTACACCACCGTCCTAGGGTGGGGATTGGAATCCTGCTAACATGTTTAACTCCGATACATTCTGTATGTATGTGTCATCCCAAGTCAGGATCCTTTAATTGAGTAGTTGTCGTTTGCTGATGTTTAACACATTTGTTTTTGAATTATTATTTATACATACATTAGGCCGTTAGTTATCTCGTTTGAATTGTTTTACATTTGTCATTTCGAGTCCTTTAATAGCTGACTATGGGCTTTGCTAAAAGTTAAAGGCCGTCCGATGACCTATAGATGTTATTTTCAGTGTCCTTTGATCTCTTGTGGAGAGTTGTCTCATTGGGAATCGTACTACATCTTCTCTTTTAATTTCTATGTCATCAACCTAAAATTTCTATTTAGAGAATGCTTTATCAATGTATAACATAATTCTTGGTTTAATAGCTTTCTTGTTAGAAACAACACTCTATCAAGGACATTTAATAGCAATCGCTGCGTCTAGAATATTATACATATATACGAATCCTTCTTATGCATGTGCAGCTGCATGTTGCTTTACAATTGATACAAAAAACGGAAAATTCACAATTTATTTGAGATTTTTTTCATGTTTTCATCTTCAAACCCTCATTGACAGTTACTATATAAATGACAATTGGGAATATAGCAAAGAGACTACAATCCAACCACATATCAGATAACAGCCGAAGTCCGCCAAAATTGGTCGTCATTGCAGCGAGACAAATCCGATACTGGAGTTGATCCTCAGCTGGCCCCTAACAAATACAGGCAACAGTAGTATACCGTTGTTAGAAATTCATAAATTGATTTAGTTTAAACAAATCCTGGTTACAAAATAAAACTAAGGCAAACACGACAAATATTAGAGGAGAACAACGACTCTAAAAACACGAAAAATTTAAAGGAGAGCAACGACACTAAAATGCAAAACACACGTAAACGAACTATTATATAACAATGACAATTTTCCTGACTACAGGACGTTTTAAGAAAAATGGTTAATTGAAACTGGTTTTGTTGACAGCCAAACTAACACTTAAATGACAACATTACATGAAAGGACTACAATAAAAATAAATGGGAGAAAATATAGGACAGATCAACACACAAATAAACAAAAAAAAATAATACAAAACGACAAGCTAATATAGTTATTAAAGGTAACAGGCCCACAATTTAATACGCCAGACTCATATTTCGTCTAAATAAAACTTAATAGTAAGGCTCAGGTCAAAATAGTATAGAAAACCAAACAAAGTTGAAGAGCATTGCTTAACCATAATTCCAAAACAGTTGTGTTAAATACGGCAAAGGTTATCTGCATGGGATAAAAATCCTTAGTATGTAACAAAATTGTTCACAGGTGCAATGAAAATCATTGACACATAAAACTTCAACACATATAAATGAACAAAACAACCATTACAAGACTAACAATGACCAGATGCTTCTTACTTGGAACAGACCCAAACCACAAAGGGGAGGGGGGGGGGGTGATGATGTTTTCCATCCTCTCTCTACACCTCTAGTCAATGTAGAATAAAGAAACGCTTACCAATTCGCACAGTAAAACTCGGTTTAAATAACGGACGAGTCTGATTTCAGAATAGATATCAAAAGAAGCAAATTGATAATAATTATTTAACAAAATACTTCTAACAGTTACTGACATGCTCGCTTTTCATCATTTGGAAATAATTTACAATACCTCACATTGGGGGTTTAGTATCATATTGACATATTAACATTTTGACGTTGCGTCGTTTGTTTTCTCTTATTTTTGAGTGTAAATTCACATTGCGATAAGACGTGTCACGGTACTTGTCTATCCCAAATTCATGTATTTTGTTTTGATGTTATATTTGTTATTCTCGTGGGATTTTGTCTGATGCTTGGTCCGTTTCTGTGTGTGTTACATTTTAGTGTTGTGTCGTTTTTCTCCTCTTAAATTTAATGCGTTTCCCTCCGTTTTGGTTTGTTACCCGATTTTGTTTTTTGTCCATGGTTTATGAGTTTGAACAGCTGTATACTACTGGTGCCTTCATGTCATCATAAAATATATAAAAAGAACATTAACCGTAGCATGCCAACAACTGGTTTTAGAATTAATGTGTTTATTTCCAAAGCAAAAACTCTATGAGTGAATCAATATTTATACCAAAATGTACAATCTTTAATTACCTGATAACAGTATCGTAACTTTATCCCTTCCGAATAAGTATGCATAAAGGTTTGGTTAGCTTTTGATGTGAATGACGACACGTGTGTCCCTCGTAAAGAATATTACCATTTAAGATTAGATGTGAAGAAGCTGAACATTACGATGTATAGATGCTGATTTATATTTACGAATGATGTCCTTGTAAATATGATAAAATTTAGTAAATGTTTTGACAAAATTGTGATATAAAAAACCCTTTTGTTATAATTTTCAGTAATAAAGAGATTTTTATATTTTAAATCAAATACGTTTTTTGATACAAAACCGAAACGAACAAGTTGAAATATATAAACACCATAAGATGATAACAAGGGAACGTCGCCATCTAAAATGGATAATTAACAATAGGAAAAGAAAAGTCATCTCTTTTATCATAAATTTTGACAATAAGCTTCCCGTTAAATATATAGATATCAAGATCCCGAAAAACGCTGTGTTCATTGCATTATTAGCCTTTTTGAAAGTCAGTTCGGCAGGAAATATCACTTAAGTGTACATACTGAAGTCAACATTGAAATTGTGTACTGCTATTTTTTTCGACTGTTTAAAGACACCCGCTACTATATCAAAATGAAAACTGCTGTATTACACATTGATGACAATATAATTGTAATTGATGCGTCTATCATACAATTGAGAAGTTTAGCTAGATATAGAAAAAGGTTTTCTCCAACAGTTTCTACATTAGAAAACCTATGTACCAAGTTAGGTTGTTTTTCTTTTATTTGATGTGTCTAAGCATTTTATTTTGTTATTATAAGAGAGACTTTCTGTTTAGAATTTTGCAATGATCTCGGTATTTTGGTTATTTTACTTTTAAAAAGTAATGCTAGCTTATTTCTTTTCTTTTAAGAAGCTATGTATTAAGTATATAGCATATGAAATAAGGAAACATGTAAATAAATGAGTTTACTAGATATTACCTTGTTTAATAACAAACAAATGATTCACCTCTCCAAAACTGTTTAGGATCACACATTTATACAGTCCTAGTTCAGCTTTGTGTACTGTTAAGTTGCTTATGAAACCTTCTACGTTTACCAAAACACGATGCTGTCTGATTTGTACGCTAGAATATGTTGTTGATTGTAGAAATTTAGTTCCTAATGCAACTGGTTCATTATTAAAGTACCACTTTGGATCACTTGGAAATGGTTTCGAGAAAAACGTCACAGAAAAAAACGTATCGCGTCCATCGACTGACGTGGAGTGTGATATAAGAAAAGGAGGACCTGAAAAGAAAAAAAGTATGTGCTAGGTTGTGTTTTCGTTTTGAAACAAAACTAATGCGAACATGTTATTTTATGAGCTTGAATGATAACAGATCTGAACTTTGTTTTAGTAATTTTACCTAAAACTGATACACAGTAAATCTTTATGCCATATGTAATCAATATCATATTATATATGTAAGTGTTAACAATCATCTTACATATTAATATTATTCACTACGAAAAGTCAGCAATATTTTCAGAGCGTCAGAATTTGAGGTTACAATAAGGTCACATTCAATCAAGTAAAGCATATGTGACATTTGAATGTTTGTTCATATATTGACATATGATAGCTTGAAAAATAGCACGGTGACCCATACTTTTTATTAAATTTTTGAAAAGAGCAAAGTAAAATCTTCATTTTGGCAAACCATAAAAATATTCTGTCTCAAAAAATATATACTTATGATCTACCCTAATGAACTTTTATGCAAGTCTCTTAGTTCATATTTTGTTGTATAAGCAGTGAGCAATATACACATGCAGTTTAAATACTAATCAACCAACTGACACTGGCAATTTTTGATAGGATTGTTTAGTCGCGTCTTCCAAATTCATGTAAGATTAAGATTGATCTTTTTACCTTTTTGCAAATAACAAATAAAAAGAATTATATCAGTTTGGTAATTCTCAACCAAGAGGAAATACATACAATTAGATCAGATCCTGTCATGTTAGAAAATGTATCTATACAATGAGAAACAAAAGTGATTGTATGAAAATCGAAAAACCAAAAAACGCACACCTACACACATATGTATCTAAAAATGTTTGAGTAAGATAAATGACAAAATATGACAATGTTTGGAACAATATTTACCGCTTACGGATAATGTAGTAGACTTTTCCATTATTGCCTGGCCGAGTATATCTGTTTTCCATCTACATGTGTAATCACCGGTATCTTGACTATTACAAAATGGAATAGTCAGAATGTTTGAGGTATTAACATGCCTGCCTTGGAGTGAACGAATAGTTTGTCCAGCGTTTGAATGAATCCAAGGAACTGGAGTGGCGCCGACCAATTTTAAAGTGCACTTCAACTCAATACTATGTGAAGTGTCACAATAGGTCCGTCTTTCCAATTCTAAACTAGCTAGTTAATAAATATATATATATATATATTATATGCCTTAAAACCTCTTCTACAATTCAATTGATATCTATAAGTATACCCTATATAAAGGGAACGAATGCATACGCATAATTGAACATTTATTTGTTGCAAAAAAAGAAGTTAAACCATACATGTATATATATATATATCTATGTATTGCATAATATTAATACATTTACTATCTTTCCCTTTATATTGACTAGTTCTAATGTAGTATAAAAATTTTACTTGTCAATTACGTACTGATATCTTAAAGAAGATGTGGTATGATTGTCAATGAGACATTCTCAACAAAAGACCAAATGACACAAAATTTAATAACTAAAGTCACCGCACGGCCTTCAACAATTAGCGAAGCACATTCCGCATAATCAGCTATAAAAGACCCCAAAATGACAAATGTAAAATAATTCATACGAGAAAACTACCGGCATAATTTATGTACGAAAATGAACGGAAAACAAGTATGTAACACATCAACAAACGTAAACCGCTGCATTACAGGCTCCTGACTTCGGACAAATACATAATGAATGACGTGACGAGGTTAAACATGTTAGCGGGATCAAAACCTTCTACCTAACTTTGGAAAGTGATGTCACAATACAGCTTAAGATGTAAATTTAGTTTGATAACTTTTTTAGGAATACCTAGTTTCATCATTATTGAATAATTAGTTTTCTGCTTAGGGATTTAGCAATTAAGAAATACTTATGATGTTTTATTTATCAAAAACGTACGAAATTAACCAAAGCATGAGATCTCGTATCATCTTGCTTGGTTTATTTCTATTAAATAGAAAAAAATAGATGTTTAACAAGTTGTTCACATCTAAATAAACATACCTATGATGTTATTTTTTATATAGTTCAATACATATTTTTGTTAAAAACACTTTTTTTTATCATTTAACATCATTTATTTGAAAAAATGGACAGAAAAAATATTGATCAAAATATTTGAAAATTACCTGGTCCTAAAATAATTTGTTCTACAATTAATCCATATGGATTAGAAATTTGACAATTGTAAACATCGCTCGGGCGTCTCTTGAAATTATGAATGGTTAAGTTTGATATAAATCCCTCGGTCGTTACATCCACGTTGTATTGCTTTAGTCCAACTGTCATGTTATTTACGTCTATGGTGTATTGTGGATCTCCATTTAACCGATTGTTTCCTAGCAACCATTGAATTTTGAAATCGTATGGAATTGAATAAAACATAACGGACAAAATTAAATCATCTCCGACGACTTCTGTCTGCTGATTCAATGCAATAGGAGGACCTGTAAAAAATCATAATATTGATATTGATGAAGCCACAAATGTTCGCCAAGTTTAGTAACAAAATATATAATATATGGATGGATGGATGAATGGCGTTTGTGTTTGTAGCAGCTCAGTGTGAAATGTGTTACGTTTTCTCTCTTATATATAGTTTTTTAGTGTTTGATACAATTGAACAGCGAAGTAGTACTATTACCTTTATCTAACGTCCAGCGGCAGATTTTATTTTACACTGAACAAATGTGAAATGCATGAAAGTATAGCAAAGAAAAAGAAAATGTTGAGACCTTTTAGATTGGTCAGATCTTGTTTAGTAATGTTGCGACTGTGGGTGATTTGTTTCCGGTCAATACTGGTTTAATGTCTTAAGAAAAAAGCCTTCCCTTATATCTAATGTTCATTACAGGTAGACGTGTTTTACACGACAGTTCATTGATCAAATAGTTAATTTGATGTTGACAAATAGGAGATTAAGGAACAAACACCATTTAAAAATATTATGAGTCCATATTTATGTTAACGTACCATTGACTAACAGATGTACATATCTGTTAATATTTGGCAGCAGAGAATAATCTGTTGACAGCATACAAGTGTATTCTCCAGAATCGTCATGATTACAAAAAGGAAAATGAAGAGTATTTGTGTCTTCATCAACCAAATTTTCATTCAATTCTCTGATGAATTGTCCATTACGTGAGTGTATCCAACGTATCAGATTTGTTGTTAAGTACTTATATAAACATGGAAGATCGACGGGTTGAGATGCATTGCTATTATATGCAGTTGATACATTGTCTAAAATAGATTGATCGATAAATATTTGATAAATATACTTAGATATCAATGAATAGGTATCAATAAAAACCAGTTCAATGGATTACATAATAGATTTCTAAATCAGACAAATGTTTGGTTTTAAATTGTATTATATTTCTCTGGCGATGCATGTATAGCAGGATATTTCCCCATTGACACACCAGTCTCTCTCTCTCTCTTTTAAGAATATGTTTTTCTTACATTTTGAGTATGTTACATTGATTTGTCTTCTTAATCGATTTATGCAATTAAAAAAGTAACTTAATGACTTTTGACAGGAATATATTAGTGTATAAACTCGACCAATTGACTCGCAAACTAATAAAAGTCCAAAGATTTATAACTTCGAGCAGCTTTGTCTTATAATGGCCGCCATTTTGTTAACATTGGTTACGAAATGTATTTTTGTCAACGTCATCTATCGAAAAAATAAACTTCATTAGAATCCGCTACCGGAAGCCCTCTCAATTATTATTATTAAAGTTTTCCCTAGCATACAAATCATATTTTAAATTAAGTATATACTTCCGGTTGAACATGGCGGCATGTGCAATCCCCGCTAAAGAATTTTAAGATCAACATAGGGCATTAGACCATCCCCTATCCATATCCACTAGTCTCAAACATTTATTGAAGTCTGAGCTGAAAAACTGTTCATATTTAAAGGTTATCCGACCATTATACATATATATATTTACATCAATTTGATACGGTACAACTAATAACCAAAAACACCATCAAACATGTCATCATTCGAAGAATTTCTGAATCAAAACAATGTAAAATGGCTGAATAATGAAGAAGAAACATACGAAAACTATCCCAAATCATGTGTTCCATTAGTTCTAAATTCCTGTTCAGGAAAAAAGGCCAAAAAATGTATGTTTGAACAACTAGACACATCTATATATGAAAGCAGTGCTCGAATGGTTGCATTCAAAACCTCCACACAACGTGTACACCCTTGGATTCGGGCAATGTGGTTATTTTATTATGAATACTTAGGCATACAAAATTCCTATGATGTAAAATGGTCTACAGAGCCTACTTCCTGGCGACCAACCAGTAAAGTACAACTTAAAAAAATTATGACTGAAGTGTCAAAAATTGAGGACAGTTCAGCAAACGAAAATCTAACTCAGTTTATGATCACCATATATCCTACTACTGGTTTAATTGAAGTGCAGGGAAATGCTTATCAGTCATTTGTAACTAATGATTTCCCTTTATTACTCAAGTGTGTCAACAAAATGATAATCAATCAACAATTCACAAGCACGGACACAGATGACCCAAATAACAATGCTAATATTGATCAAGAGGAAACTGTATTGAAAACAGTACAAAACAAAATTGTCAAAAACTCTGACAAAATAAAATCTTCAGATACAACAAATGTGAAGGAATCCCAATTACTTAAAACATTAGAACAGTCAACACAAGTGAATGATTCAACATTAAACACTTCAATACAGTCACCCGACTCAATTTCTATCCTAGAAGACAACTGTGTCAAAGCTATTGACAAAATTGAAACAGTATTAATAAAGAATGTTAATGAAAAACTTTCTGTAGTAATAAAAACTCACACAATGGCATTAGAAGAGCAATCAATCATGCTAAAGCAATGTATGGCTGAAATTCAAAACAAGCAGGTTAATGCTACATTAGAAAAAAAGGGACAAACAAGTTTAGAAACAGAAAACGTTAAATTAAAGAGTAGGATTGATGCTTCACAATTAAAGATAGAAACATTGAACAACAGCATACAACATTTAAGATCAGACTACGAATTAAAGTTAGAAATGTCAAAATCTGAAATAAGTCATCTCAGACAAGATAATCAAAATCTTAAAGTCAAACTCAGTGGAACTCAGAATGACTGTCAAGCCGAAATTGACCACCTTCGTTATATCATTAAAAGTAAGAATGAAGAAATAGAACGGCTTGAAGGGACAGCGAAGTCACTTAGAGAAACAATTGACCAACAGCAAGACGCAATTATATCCATAAAGATGCAACCACTACCTCAAAGAAGCTATGATTCTTATGATAATTTTCAAAATGTAGCTTCTACATCAAAAGCTAAGGATGTAAATAAATCCCCAAATAAGGTGGAAACAATTTCTAAAAACAAGAACCTCGATACGGTGAATAAACCAAAGTCAGATGTCAATCAGAAACCTAAAGTCATTATTGTGGGAACCTCTAATACAAGTCGTTTAAACACAAATTTCTTATCCAAGAATTTCACCACAACTAAATACACAGCTTTCCACTTAGAAGACACAGCAAAAACTATAGAGGAACTCAAATTATCTCCAGCACCTAATGTTATTGTATTACATTCATTGACAAATAGTTTAAAGGATAACTCAGCAGATAATTGTGATACAAAATTGGACAACATTGTTCAAACTACCAATAAAAAGTGGCCTTCTTGCAAAGTTGTGATCTCGCTTGCCACCGTTAGAAAAGACAAAGACACTTATAACAACCAAGTGCACTTAGTCAATGCCCTTGTGAGGAATCATTTTACAAAATACAATTTCGTCTCTCTATGCGACAACGACAACCTAGCAACAAGAGGAAAACCTATTGATAGATTTATAAAAGACGACGGCTTCCATTTAACAGATCAAGGTGTTGCCCGTCTCGCATCAAACATTAAACGGTCATGTGAAGAAATACTTAACTGTCAACCATCGACGAAGAGTTCCAAAAAACCTAACAATTATAACAACCAAAGATACGGCTATTATTATGGAGACTATTGGGGTGACAGATGGAACTAAGTTGACCTTTTGCCTTTATGTTGATTTTTTATTTTATTTTTGCAAAAACTGTCATAAAATAGTAAATTGACCCATAAAAATCAAGTGGTTGATTACTAAATTTTGTACACTGTCTCATTTTTAGTACAAATATCTTACGTTTGTAAATTCTCAAAAAAAAAACACTCACTTTTTGAGTTATCTGTGCCTATAGAAAATTTTGTTTTCATTTAGAGTACATAGAAAGTCTAAGCTTTAATTTAAATTTTTTTTTTTTTGGTTTTTTGGTTTTGTTTTCTGTTTTGTTTTTAGTATTTGTTAAAAAAAAAAAATAGAAAGTTTGAATATCTTTTACTCCAAATAACTTAATATTTAAGACCAAACAAGTATTATAAAAAGTTAAATATACACTTGATATACAGCAGTTTGTGTTGTCTAGACACCCTGTAGCAATAGAACATTGTTTATCTATAACTGCTCAATTTTATTGTAAGAGCATTACCTTATATTTTTATTTGTATTTTAACATCTTGTTATTATGTGTCATAGTAAAGCTAATAGATCTGTTCCATCAAGATCTCAAGGTAATGCATGTAATTCTAGTAAACCAAAAGTAAAGAAATATCTTAAATTTTGCTTCTGGAATGTTGGAGGCATAGTGCATGGTGGTATGAACAAATTGGACGATGATATGTTTCTGTCCGAGATCAAAGCATATGATATTATTCTCCTAGCGGAAACACACATAGGGTATAATACCCCCCTCTCTATAGATGGTTATAAATACTACCCTGTTTGTCGACCCATTTCTGGCAACGGTAGATATTTTGGAGGGTTAGCTATATTTATCAAACAGGCCTTAAAGCCTCATATTTCTTTGCTAGTGAACTCACAAAAAGACTTTCAGTGGATGAAATTTGATAAATCTTATTTTAACTTTAATCATGATTTATATTTATGCTTGGCATATGATCCACCAGCCCAATCCATTTATACTAAAAATCTGTCCACTGATATACTTCAGCTGTTAGAAAAGGACATATTACATTTTAAGTCTAAGGGTGATGTCCTACTTTGTGGGGATTTTAATGCACGTTGTGGTAATCTATTAGACTTTGTGTCCTCGGACAGTACAGATCATCTTCCAATTAGTAATGATAATTATCCAGTTGATTTCAATTTAAATGTTAGAAACAGCAGAGATACAACAGTCGATACTAGAGGTAAAGAGCTGATTGAATTATGCCTGGGGAACCAAATTCGTTTGTTAAACGGTAGAACTTTGGGTGATTCTTTAGGTAAATATACATGCTATAATCACATGGGTACCAGTGTTGTCGATTATTTACTGGCTTCAGATAGTTTGATGAAAAACATTTTGTATTTTAATGTTTCAACTTTTAACCCAACTTTAAGTGACTGTCACTGTAAATTATCATGGAAAATTCTTAGCCATCATTTCCTTGATATAATTCCACAGCCGAATTCTAAAGTCATGGGTAGTAAATTCAAATGGCAGGAAAACTCCCCTCAGGCCTTTCAATCAGCTCTGCAAGATAAAGACAGCAAAAATCTTATTTCACATTTTGATACCAGCTCTGATATTAATGAGCTGGCTGTGAAACTTAATGAAATTTTATTAACAGCCTCTAAAAAATGTTTGAGGCGTCCTTCTCCACCGAAAAAATCTTCAAGAAAAATATACACAAATAAAAAGTTTTTTGATATAGACCTTATAAAGATGAGAAAGAATGTTGTATCTTATGCTGAATTATATTCTAAATATCCAAATGACCCTTACATTCATGGTAGATTCTATAAATTGTTGAGACAATATAATAAAAGTAGAAAGTATAAAAAAAGAAAATTTCGAGAAGACATTTTAAATCAGTTAGATAATCTAGAGTGTAATAATCCTCAGGTCTACTGGGATTTAGTTAGAAAACTCAAGGAATCAGATAGTTGTGATCCCTCAGAAAATATTGCTGCTGATATTTGGTTAGATCATTTTAAGTCACTTAATTCTTTAGATAATAGATTCAAAAAGCGTAATGAATATATAGAAAAATTAGTCGAAAGCATTGAGAAACACTCGACTTCTTCTAAACTTGATTTTGCAATAACTGATACCGAAATACTTAAAGCTATATCACAGCTGAAAAACAATAAAGCTTGTGGCTTAGATTTTATAACTAATGAAATGCTAAAGGCAAGTGCCAATAGTTTAGTTCCATGTTATAGAAAATTATTTAATTTATGTCTTAATACAGGAAAATATCCTGAATGCTGGGCTGAAGGATACACTCTACCCCTTTTTAAGTCAGGGGACCCAACTGATCCCTCAAACTACAGAGGCATCTCAATTACATGTGCAATTGGTAAACTTTTTAATACAATCTTAAATGATAGACTTGACAAATATTTATTACAAAACAGCCTAATTACTGAGTTTCAAATTGGCTTTGTTAAAAAGTCCAGAACATCTGATCATATGTTTTTGCTTAAAAATCTAATTGACTCGGTACTTTCCACAAGTAAAAAATTGTATGCCTGTTTTATAGATTTTAAAAAGGCGTTTGATTCAGTCATACATAGTGGTATTAAATATAAACTATTACAGATGGGATTAGGAGGAAATTTTTACAACATTATAAAGAACATGTACAATGTTAGCTCAACTTGTGTCAAAGCTGGGAAGATTTTAACTGACTCTTTTAGAGTTAAATTAGGGGTTCGACAAGGTGATAACCTAAGCCCTAATCCTTTCAAAATTTTTATAAATGACTTTCCATCATATATTGATAATGTTGATGATGATCTGATTTTGGGTGATACTAATATTAATTGTTTAATGTATGCTGATGATATTGTTTTGCTCTCTACCACATCATATCGTCTTCAATCTAAGTTAAAAAATGTTGATAAGTTTTGCTCTGACTGGTGCTTAAACATAAACACCAATAAAACAAAAATTTTAGTATTTAATAAGCAAGGTAGACTTATCAATGAAAAATTTACTCTTCAGCAAGTTGAACTGGAATGTGTACAGCACTACAAGTATTTAGGCCTTATATTTTCGGCTTCAGGAGTCTTCTCTCATGCAAGACAGGAATTGTACAAAAAGAGTCTAAAAGGCTATTATAAATTATGCAAAGATGTTATTCGTTCACATCCAAAAATTACTACCAGTCTACATCTATTTGATCACATGATCAAACCTATTTCTTTATATTCCTCTGAAATTTGGGGTACATTTAACCCAAAGAGTAGTAAATTTAGAAATGATATAGTCTTAGATAAAATTTATTCAGATCTTGAACCAGATAAATAACACATGAAAATAACAAAATTTATTTTGGGTGTAAACAGAAAGAGCAGCAATTTTGCTGTACTCTCTGAACTAGGTAGATTTCCTATTTATATTAGTATTTTTTAAAAATTTACTGAATTATTATTTTAGAATTGAAAATATGCCTGAGGACTCTTTATTATATAAAGCCTTACAAACCTCTAAAGATTTAGATGATAAAAATCACAATAGTTGGTATAGCAGTGTCAGACACGTATGTAAAATTATTGACCTGCCTAGTAACTTCATTAATTTTAGTAAATACAAATTCAGAAAATGTTTATTTAATTGTTTAAAAGTATCCTATGTTAAATCTTGGGAAAATGCTTATAGCCAAAATAGCCAAGGTAAACGAAGAACATATTGTCAGTTTAAAACATCATTTTGTAAAGAAAATTATTTAGATATCTTGAAAAATTTTGATTTGAGAAAAGCTATCACAATTTTCAGGATTTCATCTCATAGACTTAAAATTGAAACTGGGAGATATTCCAAATTAGAAGTTCATCAAAGAATTTGTGATAAATGCGATTTAAATAAAGTGGAAGATGAACTTCATTTTCTTATAGAATGCCCTGTATACTCTAAGGATAGAGATATGATATTTGATCTGATATTTAAAGAATGTAAAAATTTTTACTCCTTGGATATGGTCAATAAATTTATTTGGCTTTTAAACTGTGAGTCTATTAATATTTTAAAACAACTTGGCTATTTCTTATCAAACACCTGCCTTGAGTAAACATTTATAATATAACACTGGGATACTGTAAGTAATATTTAAAATGTCTAACTTTTTAAAGCATACTGTTTTGTTGTTTTGCTTTATTGTATTTGTAATTGTTTGTAACTATATATTGTCATGAATGTATATGCACTATGCCCCTTGTGGGTACCTCTTATGGAAATAAAAGATATTCTATTCTATTCTATTCATATTAGAATAATATTATTGTGGAAAGCATTAAACTACAATTACATTGAAACATTTGCTTCATATCTGTTCAATTTCAAGTTTCTTCAAACAAAATGTGCGGTGCATAGAGGTTAACGCTCAAATAGTACATACCAATGCAATGAAAGTCGCCAGGGACCAACTCAGATACGTTCTTGTTGTTGTGTGCACATTTACTATCACTCTTAACTTTAAACTGTTGATCATGGCGTAAGTAAGCTAACCACATTAAGTCACAGTCACACTGTGTATAAGTACCAGTAAAATATCTAAAATTGGATGAATTCAGACATCAAACACGCGACTATACACTAGGGTTGATGTTATTGCAGTCACAGGAATTCAAATATTAATCCTTTATGGGTTGATTTAAAATACATGTATAAGAATGCAATGACTGTTAGTTGTTAAATTTGATAGAAGCTTTTCGAGCTTCTTTGTGAAATATTTGTGTGTGTTTGTTCTAATTGAGATTATGACATAGTGATGACTGCTGTACTCCTATTTGAACAATTATATCTATCATCTCGGGGTTTTTTTCACGCATCGTTGTAAATATATTGGAATTTGATTCGACTATCATACAAGGGAGGGTTTAGAGCTATAAAACCAGGTTCAATTCTCAATTTCCTACATTTGAAAATGCCTGTACCAAGTAAGGAGTATGACAGTTGTTGCCCGTTCGTTTGATGCGTTTTAACATTTGATTTGCCATTTGATTAGGGACTTCCAGTTTTGAATTTTCCTCCGAGTTCAGTTTTTTCTTTCTTAATGCTTTAATGTCTGTCAATTTTGTCTGTGTGGTAACACGTGTTTGCATAAAATAACATATTTCTTGCTCTCACATTTATTAGTTTCAGCGTTCGTAAAGACACAATTCGAGAAGGCGTTTCGTACTCATATAATTTAAAATTAGATTTATGAATATATTATATAAGAGCGACGAAAGATACCAGAGGGACAGTCAAACTCATAAATCGAAAAATAAACTGACAACGCCAGCGCTAAAAATGAAAAGAACAAACAGACAATTAATAGTACACATGACACAACATAGTAAACTGAAGAATAAACAACATAAAACAATTCTATGTTTCGGGGAATACGTGTTATATATAAGAAAAAAAACTCGCTACATTTTTGTAAGCGTACATCTAAATCGCGAAAGGGTCAGCTGCTGCACATACTGTAGCGAATATACTTTATATGGAGAATTACTCTAGTACGATGTCAATTGATAGTTTTGTTAAGTTATGTGGACTCTGTGTAAATCTTCTTATTCTAATATAATTATATTAAGGGATAACCTAGACGAAAACATGTGTATGTATTTCCAATAGAGTCATATGTTCAAGTTACACCCCTATTTTCAGCCATCTTAGATGACAAATCAGCTACAAAGTTACAACACCTAGTCAGCAGCTAATACGAAACATTCATACCATATTTAGTTTCTATCCGTTATATTGTTTTCTCGAAAAAGACATTTGTTTATATGTTATACTAAGATCCCCCCACCCCCACCCTCCGTTGGCAGCCATGTTGGTTGATCAATTTGCTTCAAAGTAACAACACGTGGTCAGCACCTTATAAGGAACATGCATGTCATGGTTTTTACGCCATTTTGGTGGTACTCTAAAAGAGGACATTTGTATGTATTTCCTGTAGCGACCTGTTAAACACAGTCCCTCTCTGGTGGCCATCTTTAATGATGGATCGGCTTCAGAGTAACATTACCTTGTTAACATCCCATAAAGAACATTCGTGTTATGATTGGTTTCAATCAAATAAACGGTTATCTAAAAGAAAACATTTTTGTTTTGTCTAAAGGTTCCTATTCTAAACGGTGTACCCCGCTTGCAGCCATCTTGGATGATGAATCAGCAACACACTTGAAAGTATCAACACTTTGTTAGCACCTCATTTTGAATGTTAATGCATTGTTTGGATTTAATCTATTCAGTAGTTGACTAGAAGAAGTTCAAAATGTAAAAAGTTAACGAATGACGGACATTTTCCAACGCAATATTGATTCATTGATTGGCTCCAAAGTAACAACACGTGGTCAGCGCCTCATAAGAAACATGCATGCAATGTTGCTTTTAATCTATTCAGTGGTTCTCTTTAAGAAAAAAATTGTATGTATTTCCCATAGGGTCGTATGTTACACTAAGTAACCGGTTGTAGTCATCTTTGATACAAAGTAACAACAGTTGGCCAGCATCTAATAAGAAACAGTCATACCATGTATTATTCCCTTCCTTGTAGTGGTTCTCTTAAAGAAAACATGTTGTTCAAAGACTACGTCGTTATATCATGTAAACGCCGACATTTTATTTAAGAGTATGGTTGTCTTTATGAAATCGTTTATCATAACACCCCTTATTCTTTTGTGTATTTATTTTGTGTCAAGATCAAATTTAACCGTTCAGTGTATATTCACTAGTTTGTTTACATATGCCTTTTGATTGAGGTAGTTCATGTCAAGTGCTATCATAAAGGGTGTCTTTCTATGTTTTGATGTTACACTATTGTTGCAAGTAACGGTGACATTGGTACATTGCACATATTAAAACTGCGTTTGTTTGCACCTGTTCAGTGGTTGTCGTTTGTTGGTGTGGTTTATAATGTTGCTCCTTTTTGATTTTTTCAAATACATTAGATATTTGTTATTCACGTTTGAGTGGTTTAACACTAGTAAATTGTTTGGCCCTTTATAGGTTGCTGTTCGGTTTGAGCCAATGCTCCGTCTTGACGACCGCACAGTACACATTGGGACGTATGCAAAATAATCAGCATGTTGTATGCCTGTACGTACCAAGTCAGGAAAATGGCCATTGTTACGTTATAGTTCGTTTCTGTGTGTGTTACATTTCGGTGGTGTGTCGTAGTTCTCTTATATTTGATACGTTTCCCTCAGATTAAGTTTGATACCCGGATTTGTTTTTTCTCTATCGATTTATGCAATTTTGAACAGCGGTATACTACGTTTGCTTTTATTAAATGTTGGGCTTTTATTGGGGGTCACTGAAAATCGTTCATGCCTTTTAAATGTATTTTATGTAATTATAGATTTTACCTGTAACATTATCACAACTGATAACATATATGTAGTAGCATGTGTGACCGACCATGCTTACCTGACTGATTTAATTGCACCTGTTATCAACTGATGATTTGAATGACAATCGCTGATGCTGGGGCTTTTTAAAACATTTTTCAGACCATGTCCTGGTATTTACTGTACTTTCATCTATAATGGTTAACAGTTTGACTGTCCCTCTGGTATCTTTCGTCCTCTTTTATACAACTTATGACTTGGATAGAGAGTTGTTGCATTGTCACTCATACCACATCTTCTTATATCTATTTGTATGCATTTCCCGTTTGGTCCTTTTTAAACTAAGTCCCTCTCTGTTGTCATCTTTGATGATGGATCGGCAATAAGGTGCCTACACATGGTCAGCACCTCATAAATAACGTTCATGCCATTTTTAGTTTTGTTCTATTCAGTTGTCCGCTAGAGAACAACATTTTCATGTATTGTCCATAGTGTCCTATGTTTTATTTTATTCAGTGATTCTCTAGAAGAAGTTTAAAGTGTAAAAAGTTAACGACGATGACGACAGACAAGAAACTATGACAATCTACGCCACGTGAAAAGAAAAGATTGGCCCTAGGAAGCAGTTGAGCTAAATAATATCAATTTTCAATCATCCTCAATATAAACAAAAAGAACAAAATGTACATTAAAACTAATTCATTTGCGATTATGTTGAAAGCATTGTACATACATGCTATTTGAGACTGTAATCAATCGGTTTTCTTTCATCGTAGTGTTTGGACCAAGCATTCTGAAATTTGAAAGAAGAAACATAATGAGCCGTTTGTATATCATCCGATGCAAAGTATAAATAAATCATTATATGTGGTATAAGATATATAGCGATAGCTTCAAAGGGAAAACGGAAAATTGTCAGATGCATTTCTTTACATTTTGTAGACAGTCTTATTCTTCCTTTCTCCCAGCATCTTACATGTGCTGAACAACGTAGATAAATTAATTTACAATTGCTTTTTCATAGATATACTACAAATTGCGGAAAAACAATTTTACACATATTAATGTGCATTTTTAAAAAAGGTTTAAGACAAGATGCTTTGAACATTGGTTGCTTTTTTCTTCTTCATGTGGCATGCGCAACAGTATATATTTACATTGATATAATATAGCTGAAACAAAATAAATGTCAGATGACAGATGTAAATATTGATATTTTAAAGCTAAATTTGTACAGAGACTAATGAATGTTGAAAAATGATACATTTGTTGCTATCGGTATATACACAACACAATATAGCTAAATACTAACTTCTGTAAAAGCCGAACCTAAGACTTGCTGACTTCTTGAAGCTATGAAAAAAGTTTTAGATTTCAGATTTTACAACTTTCCTATCTTGAATGGTAGCATAATAGCTGTCACGGCCTTTGATGTGTACACAATTAAGTCCATAAGATATATAAAATCAAGTTCTAATTGTATAAGCTAAAAAAGTGATGATCTTAATTTGTCATTTTATTAGTTGTACTGTCGTCATCTCATATTGGTCGAGCAATTTCTAATCCCTTTAATTTCAATTATACAGCTAAGATCAATGTATAAAAGAAGCACTAAAGATACAAGAGGAACGTTCAAACTTAGATGTAAAAATTTAACTAGACAAAGTCATTGCTAAGAAAGAAAATAGTCTCATAGACAAGCAATAGTACATAAAACAGAACATTGAAACATGGGTTGATCTAAGGTGCTCCTTCACAATTGGTAAACGGGAATAATATCATAAGTCAAAAACTGACCTACATTGTCAATTTCAAAACGTAAAGATAGTAAGTAGTTATCAAAGGTGCCTGGATTAAAATTTAATACGCCCGACGCGCGTTTAGTACAAAGTTGAAGAGCATTGAGGACCCAAAATTAAAAAAGAAATTGTGAAAAATACGGTCAAGAAAGATATGCCATAATTTGTTCTCATTATATTCTATGGACTTATGTCTTTTTTTGAACAATTTACGAGGAAGACCTTTGTTTTGCAGTCGCCTTCATGAATTAGTTGATCAGTTTCTCGTCCTTTAAAATGTTCCAACCGATCATTATGATGCTACACTATTATGTTGCACAAAATTGTAAGCTATACATGTGGTACCATCCAATGGGTTTCTTTATATAACCTTGACTCTGGAATAGTAAGCTCACATTGATATACGCCATTTCGCTATACGCATTAGTTATTCTGGGAAGCCAAGGTGGTTGTATGAAGAGTGAGAGTTAGGGTCGGACATGTTCAAAATGAGTGTGCTGTCGTGAATCGAACAGACAAAAATAATCTAACCCTACACAGGATAAAAATGGTACAAGAACAAAACAACACATTTCCACAACAAATTTGAAAAAAGTACTATTAATATTGACAAAACTTAAAAGTTATCAATTTAGAGATAGGTTGAAATCCACCATTATGTGTTCGAAAACATTTCATCTACATGTATCCATGTTACCATATGTTGTTGATTTTGTCTTATGTATTGATAAATATTGTTTTTTTAAATGAGATTTAGTTGCGCAATAAATAGTCCTGCATGTTTAATAGTCGTATTCTCTATAGTTCATTATCACGGGTATTTACGCGTTATAACCATTTCTGACTGAACAAAGAAGATGTTGGTAGTGTAAGAGGTTTTGTGTCATCTTTGTTAACATTCTGAAAGACTACTGTTACTGATTTAACAAGGAGTAATAAGAATTCAATCACAAAACATAACGCAAACACATGTCCATGTGCCAGTTCTAAGTTCAAATGCATTTGGTTGTTTCTACTGTGTTTTATTTATAATTGCCGTAATGAATAAAACATATTTTAATGACATGAATGCTAGTCAACGGAGACTAAACAATCAGTTAATAAATGAATTTAATTCTTTTTGTGACTCCTAACGATCTTTAGTTGGACATATTACATAGACAAGTTTTTTTAGGCTGAACTTTTGTCTTTGCTTCACTCTTTTCGAAAAAATAAACTTTTAAAATACTCAAATTGTCCAAAGTTTACTCATTTGCCGACTGTTGATGTTATTAATATAATGTTTTATCTTAAAATATCATATCGACAACTCATTGATTTTTCTAAATTGAAAAAAATGATAAAGGCAACAGCAGTTTACAATCTCGTAATCAGATTTAGAAAACTAAAATCAAGAAGGCAAACCAAACTGAGGGAATCGTATGAACCTTAACATGAGTGAAAAAGATGTATCTACACGGTAAGTGTCCACAGCAATGCATGGCATGCATCATCACCCATGTGAATTCATACTCGCATTCACATACCAGTGAGGAAAATGACACAATCGTTACAATTAATGATGAGACGATTAAAATGTTATTCAAAATTCCATGACCAAGAAAACCTGTCGTTAATGGGTGGCGACAACTATACATGGTATCACCCAACCTTCGTTATGGTGACCGTTAAGTATAGTTTGTGTCGACTTCACACGTCCATCCTCATAACTATATTGTTGCAGATTTTGAATACGTCATTTCTTATATTGTATTCAAATAATATGCTTACAATTGTTTGAAGTGAACATTCATAAATGCATTTTTCTGTATTTCTACTGTGTCGTTTTTTCCTGCTAGAACTATGTCTAATGATCTGCAAAATATTCAAGTCAACATAAACTTAAATAATATTCCACATTTGAACGAATTATACATGTAGACAATACCATTTGCAAACTGTTTCATATATACTAACTTGTTTACATAAGAATATTTCACTAAGGATAGAATATTCACTGCTTTCCGATCATATAGATATACTTAGTGGTGCCAATCAGAAAACTCCATCCAAGTTACAATTTGTAAAAGTAAAGCATTATAGGGCTTCAACACAGATGCTTGGTTAAGTATACTTTTAAAAAACTTTTAAAAACACAGCTTTGCATTGAAAAAGAGGATAGCAAATCTTTCATTTTGTGTTCTCGTAATCTTCAATCATTTCTGTATAAAATTTTACAGCAATGTTGGTTAAATTGAAGACAACAAGTTTTGAGAGAAAGAGTTAAGGTTGAAGGTCACACGTTTGACAACCATTTGCAGCTGATCAAGGTTAATAATCTAAAATACGTACAAAATTGGGGCAAACTTGTTAGGTCTGAAGCAGTCAAAAAAAAAAGCACAAATAGGTCTGGTCTGAACTTGTGTGTTGGCGTACAATTTTATGTATGTACCTCGAACGCGGTCAACAAGTTTGGACCGAGTCTACATTTGACCAAGTAAGGATAAGATCTACCTATATTTTATCTTTTTTTGGTTTCTAAATGCATTCCTTCTTAAAAGATTTGGTATAAATACTTATAAAATGTGAAATTTTGAATTTTGAGATATCTTAAAATTTTGCCATCTTTACGAAATAAGACTTTAGTATGTTAGAAACTCAAAGTTGACAATAAAAGTTATAACGGTCCTGTTGAAAAATAATGTACATTACACCTACAGGAAAGTCTATGTGAAATGCTTGCCGAATATTTGCTGAGGGACAACAAGCTATACCTATTTCCAAAAAATATGCATGTTGGGGATTTGAAAAGTAATAAAACAATAGTAAAAAATATAAACAACGATTCAAAATCTCAAATAAAAAAAAAATGCCATGGCAAAAAAAACCTGAAAGAAGATATAGAACAGTGGTAGAGATAGTCTTTTCGTTCTTGAGAATAGGTTATATTTTGTGGTTCATAGGTTCATAGGTTCATAGTTAACAGGTTCACATAAATCTATAACAGGCAATTGGCAGCATTCGGTAAAGATTTTAATGATTTTATGATATGCGATGACGGCTATATTTCTGAAGCGATATCTTTATGAACTCAGAAGATGTCAATTGAAAACAATATCTGTAGAAATGAACAAACGGTAGATAACTGTTTCATATCTTTTATATGTATGATGCTGTATTGGAAACATTCATTTTCTACTCTGAAATATTTTTTTTAAGGTGGAACATTTATCAAAATCGCTACAGGTGTAATATCGCCATTGATATCTCCTATTAGCATCATTAGTCTTTTAAATTTGCACTTTTCAAAACAAATGTGGAGAATTTATCTTTGTATCAAGTCAAGAAATACTTGGCATGAGTACAGTTTTATCCTGTCAAGTACTAGAGAAAAAGATCACATAATATTTCATTGCATATATGAAAATAACCATCATTGGAAGTTAACTAATCGAACTTCTCCCCTTATTTTATCTGTATACAAGGTTAAGTCACCATGTAATCTCAAGATTACAAAATTTTCTATAGAAATCCAAAATAAAAAGTAATAGTGTTTTGAACTACCCAATACATATGTTTATGACACAGAAATGTTTTTACTTCAATAAAATGTAGGATTAATTACCTACAACTGTCAAATTTAATGGAATATTTTTTCAACCTACTATCGGATGTGACGTTCCATGATTTGGTGGTATTACACCTTAATAGACGAATTCGTAAACATACTACAACATCACAACCTATTAATACGCATAAATGTTCATTGAAGATCATTTGTAATAGAGTTTTATTAATAAGCTGGATAGTATATACTACAATTTTATTTGAATTTTACACTTTCAAATATCAACTCACAAAGCTGTTCTTGAAATGTTCATAAATGCTTCTGTTTCGACCGTCTTTAAAACTAAAGTAAGCCAATTACTACAAATAACAAATACAATTAGAAACAACAATGAATCAATTCAAAAATAAAAGCAACATAAAAAACCAAAGTTATTTGTCAATTTGTATTGATAAATATCGTTATAAAATTGAGATAATTAAAAGTTGATAGTTTATAAAAACATAAATACTAGGGATTTATATGATTATGAGGATAATTTTTTTCTAGTTATAATTTGTCCTGAGCTGATTATAAATGTTTTTCTGTGTTGTTATGCTACACTATTGTTTCAGGTAAGGGTGAAGGTTGGTACTTGTAAAATGTTTTAACCCGCTGCATATGATTGCATCTTCTAATAGGAACCTGATATTCAGTGGTTGTCGTTTATTTATGTGGTTCATAAATGTTTCTCGTTTCTCATTTTTTTATATAGATCAGACCGTTTGTTTTCCCGTTCGAATGGTTGAACACTATTTGAGGCTCTTTATACGTTGCTGTTTGGTGTTAGCCGAGGCTCCGTTTTGAAGACCGTACTTTGATCTATAATGTTTTTTTTTTTAAACTGTTACTTGGATGAAGTGATGTTTCATTGGCACTCATACCACAATTTCTTATATCTATTGCACAAATATAGTTTGTAACATTACCGGTAAAATTTTACAACACCAAATATATCTGATTTGACATATATTGCACTTTTAGTAATGCATGAGGCCTGTATATCTGAAATTCAAACACTTGATATTCGGTCAAGTTATAGGTTATGATCACTAATTAACGAATTTGATGATGTCTTATGACAAGACAACAAAATTATTTTGTGCCGGTTTAACATCTAGTTGTGATATATAAAAAAGAAGATGTGGTGTTATTGCAAATTAGACCACTTTTCACTAGAGACAAAATGACACAGAATTTAAAATGTATAGTTCATCGTACGACCTTCAACAATGATCAAAGCCCATACTGCACAGTAAGCTAGTATAAAGGTTGCATTTCCATAGCCTACCCTGTGCATGTATTCTGGTAACAATCTAACAATGATTCTAAGAGATGAAACATGGAGATCAAATCTGGGAACCAGTGCGTAAACAAAACAACATATGATAGTTCCCTTATATTTCACATTACTCGAGCCATGTGAGACAACTAGTGAATATCTGTTGTCACCAAATGATTGGTTCAAATAAAATAATGACCTTAAAATTGTTCTGATTTTTTTCGAAATGTCCTATTTGGACGCCCTGAAAAAATACGACCATGTCTGATAACGTCACGTATAAATAATACACCTTTCTGCAAATCTTTGAAAAAGGATAAATAAAAATCACTAGAGAACCAAATGCCACCCCTTTGGGTCGTGTATTACGATATTTCTTCACTATCAGTTAAACCGTTTAATCTAATTTAAAAAAAAAAAAAAGGTAGAGGGGTTAGATTAGTTTTAAGACGCCAAACCTCCCGGAACCTTGAATAGTGGTGTATCAGTACAGCATAAGAACAAACTATTATCATTAGTTGAAAAACGCTTAGCTCATCAGATGAATACAAAATAAAAACTAGCATCAGACAAAATCCCACGAGAATAACAAATATAAAATCAAAACCAAATATATGAATTTGGGATAGACCATATTAATGTAGCAGAAATATTCTTCTTTGCAATAAATATCTAAAAGTTTATGTTATAACAATTTTATAAAACTGATATATTTTGGGGCCAAAAAGGGGTTTTACTGAACCTACTCCGGCAACAAACGGCCTAAATTAGGCACACAACAAAACAAATTGTGATTGACCGACGGCATACACATTGTTTTAGATCATAACATGGGACAGGATGTATACTTGTGTTTTTGGTATTTTATGTTGTTAGGTTGGGGAATACGTTAAAATTGACGAATCTTACACATATGATTGTTTTAGTTAAATGATGCACATGAGCTATTCAAAAAAGCAAAATATTTAAGTAAAAGATACTTTACTTTGATCGTACTTTGATTTTGTGTTAGGAAGCTGTAATCATTTGTTTGGATGTACAAGTCTTAATATAGCTTTATCCTGTTTTTCAAACATTTATAAAATTGAGAATGACAATGGGGAATGTGTCAAAGAGACAACAACCCTACCATAGAACAGACATTGGCAGAAGGTCACCAACAGGTCTTCAATTTGTCTGCATTTATGATTTAATTCTTTCCTTAATTTCTTTATTGTGCATTGCACAGGCTTTCAAGATATGATTAAGTTTCTTCTAACCAAAATGGGTACTTCCTGTTCCAAGTAGTTGATTTCGTAGAGCCCTATTGAATTTGAGAACTTCATTTTGGTCATGCTAGTTTTTGTCAAATACGTGGTGGTCTTTAAAGAACTAAACACATTTATTCTAAAAACAGTTGTTGGCATGACACGGGTTATGTTCTTCTCATATATGTTATGATGGTATGATACTAAACCCCTAACGGGAAGGATTGTGCCTGATGTTCATATGATGAAATCATAATCTTTCAGTCAGTTTAACTGAAGTCTGGAGCTGGCATGTCAGTTAACTGCTAGTAGTCTGTTGTTATTTATGTATTATTGTCATTTTGTTTATTTTGTTTGGTTACATCTTCTGACATCAGACTCGGACTTCTCTTGAACTGAATTTTAATGTGCGTATTGTTATTCGTTTACTTTTCTACATTGGTTAGAGGTATATGGGGAGGGTTGAGATCTCACAAACATGTTTAACCCCGCCGCATTTTTGCGCCTGTCCCAAGTCAGGAGCCTCTGGCCTTTGTTAGTCTTGTATTATTTTAATTTTAGTTTCTTGTGTACAATTTGGAAATTAGTATGGCGTTCATTATCACTGAACTAGTATATATTTGTTTAGGGGCCAGCTGAAGGACGCCTCCGGGTGCGGGAATATCTTGCTACATTGAAGACCTGTTGGTGACCTTCTGCTGTTGTTTTTTTTATTTTGGTCGGGTTGTTGTCCCTTTGACACATTCCCCATTTCCATTCTCAATTTTATGTCTATGTATGGTACAGTCGAAGGCACATTTAAATGTATGTGTAGCTTATATTTAGCTTGTGTTTCTTGTATCAAATGTTATGCCTGATTTGAGTTCGTTCTAAAGTTCTTCGCGAAAACGAATTAGAAAACAATTATAACTTCACAAAATAGTGTGTCGTAGCATTAATGTATGTAACAAGTACTTACATCAAATGTAGAAGTGGAAGATTGACGAATGCATGCTTCTCTATCACTGTTATTGGGTTTCCGTGCAGATAACTGTGAAATACATTAAGTATTTAACTATAGAATGTAAAATCAAATCATTACCAACTCCAAGGAAATTTGAAACGGAAAGTTAATTAAATGGCGAAATCAAAAGCTAACACTTCTAGCTGGTCTGAATATGAAAAGACCATATTTTGTGCTCGACCAGTTAGATCAGAGCACATGACTTTCTTAACAAGACTTTACTTTTATAGATTCTGGTGTCGACTTTACTTAATTAGGCGTATGCAGAATTAATACTCTTGTTGTAGTCTGAATTTGGCCTCCACAAATGATTGATCTATCTAAACTCAGTATTGACCTTTAAACTTAGTCTCGTCTGCTCTTAATCAGCCAATCTAACTCAATTATATTTTGATTTTTTTTACATTTTAACGGAACCCAATCAGAAATATTTGGATTTTTTTATGGAAGGAACATTATCAGCATATTTGAACATAAAATTAAATGAACTGGCTTCTTTGATCTTCTTGTGATTGCCAATTATCTGATAGAATTCTTACTCATATGAAGAAGAAAAAATCGTCAATATCTACATTTTTTGTCGCCATATTTCTTATAGGTTTTTAACTAGCTGTTATCACACACTTTCAAGACTTTCAGCGTCTGGTTGCGATGCGATTTGGTTAGCGATTACATATGACAAATGATACACTTATATTCTTTTCTTTGATGTTAACATGACAAATCAGAATTAGTTTCTGCACTCTAAACAAAGTATGAACTGCGCCTTCCATAATTATATCACCGCCACAAAAAATAGAAAAAAATTGTTTTACAATAGACACTTTCAAAGAAATAAAATAAGAATTCAGCTTGTAATGGTGTCATTTTATGTATACCGTATATCGACAGGTTATCGGAATTCCAATGGGTAATTACTGTGCACCACTTATTGCGAACCTGTGTTTGTATTGCTATGACTTACAACTGATGACTAAAAACAGCAAAGACCCATCGAAATAACATCTGATAAACAAATTAAATAATACGTTTAAATATTTGGATGATATTTTAGCTCTCAATAATGACGACTTCAGTATGTATATTAAAGAAATTTATCCGGTTGAACTTACCTTTAATAAAGCTAATACTAACAGTGACCACTGCCCTTTCCTCGATCTTGATATCTATATCACTAACGGAAAGCTTAATACTATAATTTATGATAAAAGAGATGATTTTTCATTTCCTATCGCTGATCATACATTTTTAGATGGTGACGTTCCGTTGTCACCATCTTACGGTGTTTATATATCTAAACTTGTACGATTCGCTCGTCTATATAACAATTTTTTAGATTTCAACGAGAGAAATTTATGTATTAGTGAAAAATTATTACACCAGGGTTTTCGATATCACTAGTCAAATCATTTACTAAATGTTATCATCGGTATCAGGAATTCATTTGTAAATATAGCTCAACTTGCAGACTTCTTATACGTTCAGGTATTTCACATCCAATTGTTTATGGAAATATTCTTTATAAAGCACAAAAATGTCAGTATTCACCTCAGAAACTTATAAAACCTTTAAATAGACTTATTAAGAAGGGATATCGTTACGATACTGTTGTCAGGTCTTTAAAGATTGCATATTTTGGCGTTAATATTGATTCACTTATATGGTCTCTGCTTCGGAACTAAACACATTTATTCAAAAACCAGTTGCTAGCACAACACGGGTTATGTTCTTCCCATATATGTTATGATAGTATGATACTAAACCCCTAACGGGAAGGACTGTGCGTGCCTGATATTCGTATGATAAAATCATAATCTTTCAATCAGTTCAAGTCTGGAGCTGTTTTTTCTATGGTCGGGTGGTTGTCTCCTTGACACATTCCCAATTTCCATTCTCAATTTTATCTTTCATAAAAAAATTGTGTTTGTAATGGTGTTCATAAACTATGATCAAAACTTACAGATTACGTAGTGAAATATCTTTAAACATATTTGCTGTTATTCTGGATAAATTGTTGTTTTGAAGGAATCTGAAAAGGAAATGTCATGTTTCAAATCTATCATCAATTAATTTATAATATTTGCATATCTGTAAATTAAATTGTTAAGAAGTGCTTATATTTACTCTTCGCAGTCATTAAAACTCATAGATCCTTCCTGAATATTATATATGGGGTATTTGTGTCCTTTCGATAACCCAAAAGTAAGCCGCAACACCTACATCTGCTTTTTTGTCACCACGTCATAATAAATACAAGCTAGAAAAACAAAAACATCTCAAGAAAACTTACAATAGTGTATTCTATCCTTAATATGTACTAAATATTCCAAATTGTTAGAAAAAGCAGAGTGATTTAGGAAATGTGAGGCCCATGGGGCACAAAACATAGAAAATTGCCAACCCCCTGGGTCATAAAACAAATAATTTAGCTTGTAAATGCTATGATTTTATGATTTTAAAGTTCTTGATATAGAAAACAATAACTATGCATGGAAGTTACGCAAAAAGCAGGTGTAAGTAGTCATCTCTACAACATTTTAAGTGAATTTATATCTCAGACTGGTATCTGCAAACATACAACTATTGCATATATGGCTTTGTTTGAACAGTGCTAGTATATATAGTAGCTAAATTGTGTCAGATATAAGGTTACAGGTGATACTGTTGTGACAAGAATTCTAAATTGACCATTTGAGGCAGAAAAATGTTCTTTAACTGACAAATAGGCATACAGTAAGATGTGGACTGGAGACAGAGGCTGGATTGGATACTTTATAGAATCTTGAATGTTGTAATGATATTTTTTTGACTGCTAAACATTACATTTATAATATTATGATATACTTTGAATATGTTATCAAAACAGTTTTTAACAGGTTCTAGGCATTTTTTATCAGAAAATATGCAAATAGGGTAAGCTTGCAATAATAAAAGTCGTGTTTTCAAATTCTTTTAAAAAATTGAAACAGGGGAGGGGGTATTGCATGTATAGTTAAGAAAAACTTAGAGTATACACAGTGATTTCTTTTAGACTATATTTCTCATAAATGAGTATTAATGTGAGAAAAACTGATTTTAAAGAGTTTTCTATTTGAATAAATGTCTGTATAGGTTGCACTTTGTAAATACAGCTGTAGCTCAAAACACGCCTCTTTCGGGGAGTAATTGAATATTCATAGAAAATTGATTTTGTTTACATACTGGTTCCCAGTTATGTTCTCTGTGTTCCATATCGCAGAGAATGAACTTGGGAATGTTACCAGTAAATAAACATGTGCATATTGTAAACATTGCAATCTGTGGTAACCTTTCATTTGAGGAAGGGGTAGTTAAGAAAATAAGTGTAAGTTTTAACTCTGAGACGTTCAGGGCATATAAACGTTGAAAATATGCCGCACAGCCCTATATTTTGACCTTTGAAAAAAATTGTGGTGCATATGAACTTTCAATTCTAGAATAAGATTTTTTTCAAAACTTCATAGTAAAAGGGGTACAGTTTTAGCCGTCAAAGGAGTTCCTATGGGAAATTGCATTGTCAATATTTACAGAAATGCAACATTAAGACGTTATGTAAATTAACAGTCGCATTATTTAGTCCGGACATTTCAGAATGGAATATGATACAGAGATGGTGAATATGATACTGAGAGGAGAATTTGAAGATTTGTTCAATGACACGTGAAATAGTCTCAACCAATCAAATACTGTTTAAACTATCAATAGGTATAAACAGTGGAATAATGTACTTTCATTTCCTTCGGATACATTGTTTGGCAAAAATTGTTTCCGTTGGTAAAAACAGTTCATTGTTATTCATCTAGTATTATTGCTATCTTTCATTGGCTTCCTTTAATGTTGAAAAATTGCAAAATTTGAAGATAACATCGTTATATGTTGCCGAATTCATCTCTTTGTTCTGGTATTAAAGTTATAGGCCTTTGATAATCTGTACTAAGTCAGGAATATGCCAGAACTTTTGATTTGCTTTTGATTGGAGATCTTCCTTTTAAAACATTTCTCGGAGTCTAATATTGTTGTGATTTTATGTGGGTTTTTTTTTGTATCTTTGGTATATTACAAAAGTAGAGAGCTATATACATATACTGTTATTAAAAAAATATTTCGACAACAATTTAGAGTGCCAATATTCCATACATTTTATTAAATTCATGTTTGCCCTGATAACTTGCAGAGCGCTTTTTCTACCCACCAGTAAAGGAATTATCATTCTAATTGTTCATTATGATCTAATAATCATCTGAAATGAATAAAAAACTAATTATTCAGTCATCCATTATAGTTAACTTTAAGACGTCCATTTTCACTTTTATATTACACACTAGTAAACTTTTTAAGATTCCATCGCACCAAATGAACGGCTTAATTTAGACTAACCTGATGTTAATTGGTTTGCTGGTGAATATTTGAACTATACTGAATTTAACGCGGAAGATAACCTGACAAATGCCTGGAAACTGAAATTATTTAGTGGTTTAATGTGTTAAGAGCTGTTCAGAGTAAAATTAATATTTCAGATCAACATTGCTTTACTTTGGAGTTGTCATAATCTAAAGATGGTGCCATCAAAACGTTTTGTAGAATATTATTTGAGAACATTATAATTGTAATTGGTTAATACCCCATGAATTTTAAAAGAGTGGCATTTATCGCTCACCTTGGTCTATGTGAATATTAAACAAAGGACACAGATGAATTCATGATAAAAATTGTGTTTTGGTGATGGTGATGTGTTTGTACATCTTACTTTACTGATCATTCTTGTTGCTTACAATTATTTCTATCTAAAATGAACTTGGCCCAGTAGTTTCAGTGAAAAATGTTAGTAAAAATTTACAAATTTTATGAAAATTGTTAAAAAATTGGCTATAAAGGACAATAACTCCTAAGGGGGACAATTGACCATTTTGGTTATGTTGACTTATTTGTAAATCTTACTTTGCTGAACATTATTGCTGTTTACAGTTTATCTCCATCTATAATAATATTCAAGATAATAACCAAAAACAGCAAAATTTCCCATAAATTACCAATTCAGGGACAGCAACCCAACAATGGCTTGAGGGATTCATCTGAAAATGTAAGGGCAGATGGATCTTCACCAGATAAGCAATTTTATACTGTCAGATTTGCTCTAAATGCTTTAGTTTTTGCGTTGTAAGCAAAAAATTGCATTTTACCTATATGTTCTAACTTTAGCCATGGTTAACCGGGTCAGGCCACACATTTTTAAACTAGATACCCTAAGGATTATTGTTGCCAAGTTTGGAATAATTTGGCCAGGTAGTTTTAAAGGAGAAGATTTTTGTAAAAGGTTACTACGATTTATTAAAATATGGTTAAAAATGATATAAAGGGCAATAACTTCTAAAGGGGTGAACTGAACATTTTGGTCATGTAGACCCATTTGTAAATCTTACTTTGCTGAACATTATTGATGTTAATAGTTTATCGCTCTCTATAATAATATTCAAGATAATAACCAAAAACAGCAAGATTTCCTATAAATTATTAATTCAGGGGCAGCAACCCAACAACGGGTTGCGGATTCATCTGAAAATTTCAGGGAAGATAGATCTTGACCTGATATACAGTTTTACTTCATGTCAGATTTGCTCTAAATACTTTGGTTTTTGAGTTATAAGCCAAAAACTGCATTTTATCCCTATGTTCTATTTGTAGCCATGAAGGCCATCTTGGTTGGTTGGCCAGGTCACGCTACACATTTTTTAAACTAGATACTCCAATGATGACTGTCGCCAAGTTTGGTTGAATGTGGCACAGTAGTTTCAGAGGAGAAGATTTTTGTAAAAGTTAACGACGGACGACGACGACGACGACGGACGACAGACGAAGGACGACGAATGACGGACGACTAATGACGGACGACGGACGCCAAGTGATGAGAAACGCTCACTTGGTTCTTTGGGCCAGGTGAGCTTAAAAGGAAACAGTAGTTTAGCTAAGATCTAAATCAGTCAAAAGTCCTTGGGTGATATAGATTGCAGTGGTGACCGGAAAACGTATGAAAAATATTATGTGGTTTGAAAGCCAATTGAGAAAATTTTCCACCAGAGCTGTTTTAGTGGGTTTTTTTTGCGTAAATCAATTACTGTCATTTATATACAAATACTTACAGTTCTAGTCCGGAACTATGTGTAAGGTTCACAAAGCTTTCTGGTTCAATTACTTGTATTCTGTTGTCATTCAAAAACCTAAAATGTATTGGCTTGAATAATATATGCATATTAGATAACCCCTAAACAAAATCGACATAATGACATGAAACATATGACAAACCCTGAAGTTGTAAACACGGGTTGTGGTTGATCATTTGTATTTGTGTATATATAATCGTGAATAGGGGAAAAGATGTCATCTAGAGGTTTAATTATTTTTAGCTCACCTCGCCCGAAGGGCCAAGTGAGCTTTTCTCATCACTTTGCGTCCAGCGTCCACTGTACCCGTCGGTGTTGTCCGTCGTCGTTACCTTTTACAAAAATCTTCTCCTCTGAGACTACTGGGCCAGATTTAACCAAACTAAGCCACAACCATCATTGTGGTATCTGGTTTTAAAAATGTGTGACGTGACCCGGCCAACCAACGAAGATGGCCACCATGTCTAAAAATAGATCATAGGGATTAAATGTAGATTTTGGCTTGTAACTCTGAAACCAAAGTATTTAGAGTAAATCTGAAAAATTGGAACAATTGTCTAGTAGGTCAAGATCTATTTGCCCTGAAATTACCAGACAAATCGGACAGCTCGTTATGTGGTTGCTGCCCCGAAACTAGTAATTTGAGGAATATTTTGCAGATTTTGAATATTATCTTGAATATTCTTATAGAAAGAGATCAACTGTAAACAGCATTATGTTCAGCAATTTAGATCTACAAATAAGTCAACATGATCAAAATTGTCAATCGACCCCTTAAGGAGTTATTGCCCTTTAAAGTAAATTTTTGTAAATTTTTATAAACTTTTAGAAGATGTTTTCCAATGAAATTTCTGGGCCAAGTTCATTCTAGAAAGAGATAATCTATTTTGTAATTATATTATTTGTGATGATGAAACATGTGAAATTACATACTACAGTATTCGAAACACATTGTAAAACTAAAGTAATACTTGATAAATCAATTAAGTCATATGGATATAATAAGATATAGATATAAATATTACAAAAAGGTTTTGTTAATTAATCAAATAAATTAAATAAAAGCTGCTTCTAACAAATACCATTTCCGATCTATTTTAACTTGTTGTACAGGGGTTCAGAAACATACAGAGTATCTTTCTATATTAATTCAATATTTTAATTATTCTACCCCACCATACGATATGTTCTTACATCGACATTTGTATATATAATATTTGAATAACAACAACATATTGTTAACTGTTTTACTGTTGATAAAATCCTCAGACACACGTAAAATGATCTTTCTGCACTGAAAAGCAGGAGAATGCCATAATTTTTAATCCAATCTATAACGGATAGCCAGAAGTTTTGAGATACATTACATTCCCAAAAAAAAAATTCTTTAATTTCTGAACAAAAAGTGCAAAGTTCAGTTTCTTTTAATTTATATTTGAATTAAAATGAATTACATGGTAAAATCCTATGAACAATCTATTCAACCAAAAACGAACAAGATTTTGGATTTTGGAAGTTTTGCAAAAAAGAGTTTCTAGTTATGATGAAGGGCATAAAATAAATAGCATTCTAATCCCCAATCTGTATATTTAAATCTCTTTCCCATTTTTCACGGTAAGATAAAGATAACATGTTATTATCTTCCAAAAATAATGTATAGAAAAATTTACAAAATTTTGGTTCCTTTTTAACTTTATCTATTAATTTATTTTCTATTATTTCCAGTTTTGAACTACCATCTATTATACTTTTCCGTTTCTTTGGAATCGCACTTAAAATACTATAAAATTCTACAAAATTAGTATTGATATCATACTTATTTTTAAATTCATTATATGAGAATAATGTATTATTATCTGACACCAGATAGTCCATAGATAGAGGTAATCGTAGCAACAAAAATGTTCAGTAAAGAGAGATATAAATAAAGGCAACAGTAGTATACCGCTGTTCAAAACTCATAAATCCATTGACAAAAAACAAAATCGGGGTAACACACTAAATCCGAGGGAAACGCATTAAATATAAGAGGAGAACAACGACACAACACTGAAATGAAACACATACATAAACGGACCAAGCATCAGACAAAATCCCACGAGAATAACAAATATAATATCAAAATCAAATACTAGTACATAAATTTGGGATAGACAAGTACCGTGACACGTCTTATCGAAATGTGAATTTACACTAAAAAATAAATGAAAACAAACGACGCAACGTGGCATGCCAAACCTCGCACTTTAATGGCAATGTAAGATATTACATTTAAATGACAACATAATATTACAGGACTACAATACAAATAAATAGGAGAACATATTAGACAAAGAAACACATGATTAATAGATAACAAAAAGCATCAGGTTCAAAATTTAATACGCCAAAAACGCGCCTCTTCCACACAAGACTCACCAGTGACGCCCTAATATAAAAGATCGAAAGTGAAAAAAAGTACAAAGTTGTACATGTAAGCCACTGAAGATCAAAAGTTAAAAAAGGTTGTGTCAAATACGGCTAAAACACATCACTATCATCAAAACACAATTTTGTCATGAATTTGTCTGTGTCCATTGTTTAATTTTTACATAGACCAAGGTGAGCGACACAGGCTCTTGAGAGCCTCTAGTTTAAACTTTCTGCAAATAACCTAGTTGGAATTTATTTCTAAGGATAAACTAAAATAATTATATTCCATGAAACCTTTAAAAAAACTCACATGAGAAATCAGGCTTACAATTTTGCATGCATACCAGACGCGCGTTTTGTCTACAAAAGACCTAAACAATCAGATCGAAAACATTTAAAGAGCAAATAAAGTAGAAATATGAGGAGCTTTAGAAAAACAATAGTTCCAAAAGGTTTTACAAAACACAGCTAAGGGAGACTTTTCCTGTATTTATATCCTTTATGGTTTGATTTAAAATACATTTATAAGTTAGCAATGCATGTGGTTGTTAAATTAGATAGATGCTTTTTAAGCTTCTTTGTTAAGCTGGGGTCACACATTCACGATTTTTACTACCGTTCTTGATAGGACCATTCCCGATTAAAATTTATTAAAAGTCTGATCAAGATCCTGTGAATCGTGGATGGAAATTCAAACTTAAATTAAAATTAAATTAAAATTTGTAAAAAAAATAATTTGATCACGACAACAATCAGATAGTATTCAGGAAGCACCGATATTCAACCGTTTCTAAGCGAATTAGTCCCGATAATTCCGTTCTGAATCCGCTTCTAATCCGATTTGTATTTTTCGCCAGGTAAAATTCGACCGAGTCTGTCACAGAATGTTATCCGACTGAGATCAGACAGTGACCGGACAGTGAACCGACGCTGACGGAAGTTATCTGTTCGAAAACTGTCGGCATATTCGGGATGATCAAGTACTGTCGGAACGTAATCCTATCATAGTCCGCTCTATCGCATTGCAAACGGCTTTGTCTGGTCTCAGTCGTATTGTATTCTGTAATTTTCGGGTCTCTGACGTGGGTATCATTGACGAATAACGTATTAATAACGGGACTGTTTCGGAACGGTTTCGGCAAACAACGGTTCGCAATCGACAAGATATGGATGCAATCTGGACTCAATCGGCAGAAAAACAACTATGAAAAATTACGCCGGATCATTCCCGTTCCACAGGACACCGTCCAGAATACACAAGACATTGTTCGGAATTCGATCCGATACAGCAGAATCTGTCACGACATAGCCACGATTGTAATCCGACTAGACAAAATCGGCTGAGTTGCCCCGAATGTTACGGGACGCACCTAACTGTCGGGATGCTTTGCCGAACTATTCGGACCCTTCCCGATCCGTAGGAATCTGTTACGAACTAAAACGAATGCGTTCAGACAATGATAGGACATTCCAGATAATTGAGGATACTAATCCGACTTTTTCACTTTTCGTGTCGTATTGCTGTCTGATCTCAATCGGGAGCAATAATCGGCAATGTGTGAACCCCGCATTAAATATTTGTTTGTTTTGAGATCGTGACAAGAGTTATAACTGCTGTACCCATATTTTGACAAATTTACCTCGTATGCCTGTTTTGTTTATGCATCGTTGTACATATAATGGAGTTTAATGCAACTGTCAAACAAGTGCATGATGTGTTAACGTGAAATAAACTAAAATTCGGCAGTCATAATCATGTTTACTCACATAATAAATACAATGAGTTAAAAACAAAATACATACCAATTAATCTAAAAAAGTTACCTTTAAAAATGTGTTCGTACTTAATTCAAAAATGGAATAAAATAACTATAACATAAAAAAGTTCGAATATGACTTATACTTACATGATAGATAGGCGTGGAAGATTTACGAATGCATAGGTCTCAATTACTGTGATAACGTTTCCTTTAAGCTGACTGCAAAAGAAACACATATTTGCCTTTATTTTATGTTATGTATTAATTTCATAAATTATGTTGTATACACTGACAAGTATTTCAAAATGGGTGATAAGGCACATAAAGCATTCTACAAGAGATTTGAGTGCAGGCTTGGATACAGTGATACATACTTCCAAGTAAAATTAGGAGTAAGACAAGGGTATGTAATGTCATCGACATTCTTTATTATAGTCATTGACTGGATAATGAGACAAACAACAGCTAATATATTTAGGGGCATACGATAGGGCACTTTCACAACTTTGGAAGACCTATATTTTGCTTATGACGTATCTCATACACACCAACATATTCAAGATATTAAAGACTTCAGAGCTAGAAAAATATTCAGAACAGATGGGGCTGAAAATCAACGTAATGAAAACTGAAGTCATGACACTTAGTGTAAACAACCCAGGGTCAGTATTGCTGGTTGGAAAAACATTACCACATGTTGATACCTTCACTTACTTTGGCAGCACTGTTACTACCAATGGTGACACATAATTTGACTTCAAAAGAATACTATCAAAGGCAAGGTCAGCTCTTTACAACCTGCAGGCTGTATGTAGATCTGGTAAAATACCATCCGGACAGAACTCCCAAAGACGACCAAAAGAAGCTGTACGTATTCCATACTAAAAGTCTAAGTAGGATTTTGCGAATCTTTTGGCCACATTAAATTTCAAACGAGGACTTTTTCATCAGATGCCAACAACAAGATATAGCCACAACAATAATGAGAAGACGCTGGTGGTGGAAAGACGAGGAGTATATCACAAAGACAGCACTCCACAGGACATCAGAAGTTAATAGAAAGAGAGGAAGACCCAAAATGACAGGAAAAGAACTGTAGAAGTAGATGCTAGTAAATACCAACAGATATGGGGCACACTACAGAAAACCATGACAGACAAAAGTTGAAAATCTTCGTCACTGCCCTACACGCAAAATGGTGTACAAGGGCAGTAAGTAAGTAAGTAAGTGCTGTTAAAGAATTGAAACGAATAAAAACAACATCTTTACCAAAAGAAAATTGACGAACATACAACTACAGCAGTTAAGCTGTCAAACAGATATTATTATAGCCACTTGTGTCACTAGTATCTTTGAGACAGGAAGACAGTTCATATTGCAAATGCGGCACTCATTGTGATGTTCGCAGAAAAACAACAGATGAATGGAGCTATTATTGACGTCCATGTTATTCCCTTAGAAATAGATTCTGACTTTGATTTGTCTCTTCCTGAACAATCAACAAGATTTTAAGACCGGTAAACATCTATCGTCTCAATTCATACTGTTCTCTAAATATCATCACAACAATGTTCAATCTGCAAATTTGCAGAAGCTTATTTTTGTTCTTCCCTAACCGGGATTCGGACTCATGCTTTTTGGATATAAGCAAACACCGAATCCACGGTGTTCATCGCTCTAAACAACTTTGAGGAACAAAAAAATCAGCTTTTAACTTTCGGTAGCCTAGTGTTACCTTTCCTCTTCAATAAAATATAGAGTTGTAACACAGTACATGATAGATAAGCCATGACGATTAAATTGACTGAAGATAAACTAAATATAAAGCTTAAAAGATCGTATGCTACAATCAAAGAAATAATTAATTTACCAAATAACGACTCTACGACAGACCCATTCATACACTTATATATAATAAGCAAGTCTAAAAGGATACAACATCACAACAAAAAGGTAAACTCTTGATCGAAGGATAAATTTTTCGGATAAAAGACATCCTTCACCAGTATGATTATGATGTAAAATGTAACATCTATTCTGAAAGAGGGACGAAAGATACCAAAGGTACAGTCAAACTCATAAATCCAAAACAAACTGACAACGCCATAGCTAAAAAGGAAAAAAGACAATCAGACACACAATAGTACACATGACACAACATTGAACACCAAAGAATAAACAACACGAACCCCACCAAAAACTAGGGGTGATCTCATATGAAACTATACAATAAAAACCGAGCTTAAAAATGCTTGTAAAATTCTAAAATTTATTAAAATGACGTGGGCTAGGTATTTACAACAAAGACTGCAGAGAAATGCTACTTAAAAAATTAGTAAAGACCATGTTTCTAAAATTTCAGCAGTTTGATAATCATTCGTTTGATGTATAAGAGAGGGACGAAATATACCAGAGGGAGAGTCAGACTCATAGATAGAAAATAAACTGACAGCGCCACAACTAAAACCAAAAAGACAAACAGACAAATAATTGTACAGAAGACGCAACATAGAAAACTTAAGACTAAGCAAATATGTATTTGAGCTTTTGATTTTGCAATTTAAAGAGGGACTTTCTGTTTTGATTTTTTTCGCGGAGTTCAGTACTTTTGTGCTTTTACTTTCACAAAATTATTAACGAATAACAAAATAAACATTTAATTTTGATTTTTTTTGAAAGAATCACTTATTTTAAGTAACTGGACTCTGACTGATGTAAGGAATGTATTCCCCTCTCCCAACATTTATTTGGATAATATTACCAGCGTTTTGTTCACGCATCGTTGAAAATATCATGGAAGTTAATGCGACTGTCAAACAAGTGCACGATGTGTTGACGTGAAATATACTAGGATCAAGCAGTGATGATTGCGTTTACTCTCATCATAAACACAATTGATTAAAATATAAAACAAATTGCAGAATAATCTAAAAACAATACCTATAAAAATTTATTTGTACTTGATGTACAAATAGAATAAAAAAAACTATAATATAAAAAAAGTTCGAATGTAACTAATACTTACATGATAGATACAAGGGGAAGATTTAAAAATGCATGGGTCTCTATTACTGTGATAACGTTTCCTGTAAGGTCACTGTAAAAAAAAACACATATTTGCCTTTATGTTTTATGTTATAACAGTACGAAAATACACCAGTTTCAACATTCGGTGGTGCTCTCAATTAGGTCTCGTGTGTAAGTTGTCTTTAAACGCGAGTCTGACGTACTATTTATAATCCTGGTACCTTTGATAATTATCATACGATATCTGTGGCTGCTGATTTAGATTGATGTTGATGATTCCCATTTTCAGTCTATTTGGTATATTAAGGATGTGTCGGAAACCCAACTGTAATAATGTTTCCGAAATACATAGATTTCTTTTGCTAAAATACAATACGTTGTTACAAACTCGAGCGAATCGTACAAAATGAGATATATAAACACCATAAGACGGTAACAAGGGAACGTCAGCTTCAGATAAGACGGTAACAAGGGAACGTCACCTACTAAATAAAGATAATTTACAATAAGAAATGAAAATATTCTCTCTTTATCATAAATTTTGGTACAGCCCTTGGATGGTGTACACTTCCCAAAAAAAACGTGTATGGTGTAATGGTGTAAGGTGTATGATGCAATGGCGTAATGTGTATGGTGCTATGGTGTATGGTGCAAGGGGATTGGTGTAATGGTGTATGAGGAATGGTGTGATTGTGTAATGTGTGATCGGGAATGGTGTGAATGATGGTGTACAACATTTCATTAGTTGAAAACGAAGTTCTTTTTTTTTTTTTTTTTTTTTTTAAATTGTAAACATAAACAATAATAACAATCTTGATATTGGAAATTTAATTGCATTATGAGTAATTTCGGATCGTGTATAACGAATGAGTAATGGTGTAATGTGTAAGGTGTATGGTGCAAATGTGTAACGTGTATGGTGTAATTGTACAAGGTGTATGGTGTAATGGTGTATGGTGTATGGTGTTATGGTGTATAGTGTTAGTGGGAAGTTTACACCATCCAAGGACTGTATTAAAACATTCCCGTTAATGATATAGATATCAAGATTCAGGAAATGGCAGTGTTCAATGTTAGTTCAACAGGAGTAATCGCTGAAGTCGTCATTATTGAGAGCAAATATATCATACAAGTATAAGAAAGTGTTTTTTAAATTTTGTATCACATTTTGATTTAATGGGGCTTTGTTAATTTTAGTCATAAATTGAAACTAAAAAAATACAGAAACAGGTCCGGAAAAAGTGGTGCAAAGTAAGTTCCCATTTATAATTCCGATGACTTGACGATATACGGAATCTTTAAAGCGAACAAAAGTGTAATCTAGTAGAAATTTAAGGGCAGTTATAGTACCAATCCATGTCCAACTGACCTAGATAGTTTGTTAGTTGTTCCCAAAAAAATGTATTAAAGTTTCTTCATTTAGATAATTTGATAAAGATATCTAAAACTGAATGGTCAAATTTGTCGTAGTTCCCCTTTAAGGTGGTATTGGTGTCTTTCGCCATCTTGGATTGTAAAAAACAGAGAATCTAAGGTCCATATTTTCTATCAAGTTAGCAATTTTTGATGCGGGATTGCAGATATTTGATGTGAATTTTCTTTTAAAAGAACTAATTTATAAGAATATAACTTATACATATTAATATTTTTACAAATGTTGATTGTTATTTTTTATTTTTTTTAAATATTTTCATATTGGCATTTTAAGGAGAGGTAACTCTAAAGCAGTGCATTTCTGAAGGAATCTACATGGAATTTTCCTATTTTGTCTTTTAGCCGAAAATAACGTACTGTGACCCCATCTTTCCTTTTGGTATTATCAAAGCATTGTCTGAAAGCTAGCTTTTTCTAATTTATTTTACAATTCTATCATTTTCTTTAGTTTCTATTCACAAAATTGTGTTTTTTCCTGTATAATGCATTCAAAATGTGTCGTCTCGTTTTGTTTATATAGATTAGACCGTTGGTTTTCCCGTTTGAATGGTTTTACACTAGTAATTTTGGGGCCCTTTATAGCTTGTTGTTCGGTGTGAGCCAAGGCTCCGTGTTGAAGGCCGTACTTTAACCTATAATGGTTAACTTTTAAAAATTGATATTTTGACGGAGAGTTGTCTCATTGGCAGTCACACCACATCTTCCTATATCCATTAATTTTGTCACAACCTGTAGCTTGCGAAAATGTGCGTTGACCGATCATTTTTATAATATTTTTGAACATGTATCAATAGATCCTACATTTTGACTAAGTATGAACACATTCTATCATTTTTATTTTAGACTCCCATACCACCTTAAGCACTTTTATCCTCAAGGTTGAGCAGTAAATTGATACAGTAAATAAACCTGAAAATAGTTATCTAATTAACCCTGAAAGTTAAGGTGGTTTTTCATATTTGAAACGCACTTTAAGACCTGACAGGACAGTATTCATTTAGAATATAAGATAGTTAATGAATACATCGAAAATCCTGAGCATTCAATGTTTTTCTCGCAACATTTGTCTAACGTGTTTTTAAGATAATTTATATAACGATTACTCTTAAAACTTAAATTCATCAACATACAGTCTAGCCACTTTTGGCATGTTGTTGAAATCTCCTCTTTTTATTGTTGTAATATTAGTTCCAGTTATAGATCTAAAACAAATAATTGTTTTCAAGTTGAATATTATAAGGCAACACATTTACATATATTCAAAAGTAAAATAACAACAGGACCACTATATGGTCTAGCTCAAAGTTTTTAATAGGGAAATTGAGCGGTAAAAGGCAAATTCCGCAATAGATATAAGTCAATAATTATAACATGAAACATAAGTGTAGGGAATGATTTGTTGGTATGTGCATATCTTAAAAATCATTGTCATGTAAAAGCGTAATAGACTACAATATAGAAAGAAAGGTTCAATTAACTACATATTGAAGTCTGATATTATTTTTAAATAAAGGCAACAGTAGTATACCGCTGTTCAAACTCATAAATCCATGGACAAAAAACAAAATTGGGGTAACAAACAAAAACCGAGAGAAACGCATTAAATATAAGAGGAGAACAACGACACAACACTAAAATGTAACACACTCAGAAACGAACCAAGCATCATACAAAATCCCATGAGAATAACAAATATACATGTGACATCAAAACCAAATACAATGTTCAATTTCAATCCGTGGGAAAACAAGAACATAATAGTCAATATCACGATGGATCAACCGAAAAGAACGCTATTGTAATGAATAGAGTTTTTTTTTTAATGTTTACACATTAACAGATTTTAGATTCAAATATTAGCAAACTTATTTCCTACAATTCCAATACAAAAAAGATTTATTGACATTCCTATTTTGTTTTCCTTTCTTTTTTTTTCTTTTTTTGATCCACAGCATTTTATATTAGATAAGTTGTGTAGCTGTAAATATAACTTTGGAAAATAAAAAAAATAAAGTTAATGATAACAGAAATCATCACCCATATTCTTTTTAATTACCCTTCTGACTTACACATAGTAAGCTTCATTTGGAATGTCTTTCGGAACTTCTGTGAGGTCTGTACAAAAAACTTCATCAAAGTATTTATAAAATGGAAGAGGAGCCCTGTTATAACACCTGCACAGAGATATTAAACACGTCATATTTTCTCTTTCGCAGGTAACAAATTCTTCTTTTTCACAACAAGAAACATTTGCGATCAGGCAAATTGTAAATACAACTGCTATTGATAATGTATCCTTATAATCCATGTCATACCTGCAAAATAAATATATTCACACTTGCATAGATTTGATTTGTTATAGGTCGCGTAAAAGATCATTTAAAAGCTTGTTATATGTGCAATGAAAACTCCGATTGGTTCATGACATTTGAATATAATTCTGGTTAAGAATGTGGAACCTACAAAGAGAATGATATATGTCAAGTTCGTATTCACGTTTATTGGCAAACATTGCCCACAATTGCCGAAATATTCATGAACCATTTAAATGATGAATTCCGGTTGCGGTTGAAGAAGGATGAAACTTTGCAATGCTTCAAACATAAATTAGTTTTTGTTGAAATAACAAATGAAGGAACAGAAAAAAAAACATTACATATATTGAGAATAGATATTATTTAACACGTTGAAGATAATAATTAGGAGTTGAAGCACAACAATTAGTTATGATTATATTTAATTGTACCAGGTAGTACATTGTTTACATTAGAGTGGTAGACACCATTATGTCGCCCAAAATATTCAAACACATCAAAACCTACCAGCTGATCCAGGCTAGGTTCCCTTATGCAAAACTAGTCCGTCAAAATCAAGGTAGAGAATGGAAATGTAAAACAGGTAAAAAGACTTTTCACAACAAACTGACAAAATAATACATTGTGAGTATTGTGAAAGTTGTTGCTGCAGTAACTGCCTAGAATTAACATCAGAACAATTCCAGGTATTTATGAATCCATCTTTTCACTGGTTATGTCACACATGTGAAGACAAAGTGATGAAAAACATTCGTACTGACAGAGATGTTGAGGTTAGATGTGCAGAATTTCGTCAATGGAGAAAAATTAGAAACAGAAATCACTAAGAAAGATTCTGATCAGGAGGTTATTGTGATAATTAAACAAATTATGAAAGAAACCGAGACAATAGTTCAATCTGAGTTGAATAATATTAAAGAATCACTTAATAAACAAGTAACCGACATCCGAGAAAGTAGCATTGAAGAGAAAAACATTATTATACATGGGGAAAATTAGGTCACTGATGAAGAAAGAACAGTTCGCAAACAGAGAGACACTGATTATGTAAAAAGTCTGGCATCATTCAATGAAGTTGACAATAGTAGCAGTGTTAATGCCACCAGGCTAGGTAAGAACAAAGAATTAGATGATTTACGGGATATAAAACAAAGACCATGGGAAATGATATGGGCTGAAAATGAGTCCAAACGTACAACTATCTCATTTATAAGGGATTGGCAAAGAGAATCCATTCTATGGTATAAGTGTAACTCATGATATGACAAAAGAGGAAAGAGATGAAAACATAAAAATAATTATGGAACCTACGGCTAAAACCAAAAATGATAATTCGAGGGCTGACGCACTGTGACGGTACAAAGGAAACTAACTTTGTACAGACAAATGTAAATACTGCTGTTCATTGTTCGTTTGTTAATGGTGGAAAAATGTTTAATGGTGACAAGCATTTAAAAAAATGCACATTGAGTGAACTAAAATGTAAATATACAAATGCAAATGCTTAATAAACAAATACGATGAATTTAAATTACGTTGTTAAAGTGACATTTAACAGGCATCTGGAATTATAATGGTTATAGAAGTATTACCAACGAACTCTAAATATAACCTTAATAAGGCTGAATTTTTATTTACTGATTATGATATGTTCCCAGACAATGTCTCGTCAGAAAGCGGACGTATCAGGGTAATTTAACTTACCAAAGATAGGTGCATAAGGAATTGATGTTTCGATCATTTATTCGATGAACCTACCAGATATAGGATAAATCAACCATCAACGCTTGATTTATTCTTAGTAATAATAGCAATAGAGTATCGAAAATTAACTAGGCTAATTCACTTGGATCTAGTGATGATCGCTTACTAATTTTTAACTAATATTGTTATATAAATTATGACTCAAACAAAAGTCAGAAATTCAACTACTTTAAAGGCGACTATGATTGAATGAGGGAAAATTTATTTTAAATGGAATGAGTTATAAGATGGAACATTTACGTAGGACTCGGATTTCTCTTAAACTGAGTTTTACTGTGCGTATTGTTGCGCGTTTGTTTTAGGTATAGGAAGTTGAGATCTCAAACACATGTTTAACCCCGCCGCAATTTTGTGCCTTACCCAAATCAGGAGCCTCTGGCCTTTGCAAGTCTGGTATGATATTTAATTTTAATTTCTTGTGTATAAATTGGAGTTTAGTATGACGTTCATTATCACTAAACTAGTATGCATATTTTTTAGGGGCCAGCTGAAGGACGCTTCCGGATGCGCGAGTTTCGAAAACCCATTGTTGGCCTTTGGATGTTGTCTGCTCTATGGTTGGGTTGATGTCGCTATGACACGTTCCCCATTTCCTTTCTCAATTTTATTTACAGAGGACATCATTAGTATTGTTATGGAAAAATTAACTGATACAACGATTGGATGTATCCCTAAGAGCCAACCAAATAGTAAAAAAAAAGGGGAAAACGCAGAGTGAAGTAGTAAGATGTATAAAGAGGAAACAGAGGCTATGCGGTCGCAGGTTAAAGACTAAAGTTAGAAATGAGGTTAATTAGTTATTAAAGGTACCAGGATTATAATTTAGTACGTCAAACGCGCGTTTCGTATACATGAGACTCATTAGTGACGCTCATATCAAAATATTTATAAAGCCAAACATGTACAAAGTTAAAGAGCATTGAGGATTCAAAATTCCAAAACGTTGTGCCAAATACAGCTAAGGTAGTCTATGCCTGGGTTAAGAAATTCTTTAGTTTAAACAGCAATTAGGAATGACAGAAAATGTGATAAGAAAAAGATAGCAAAAAGTGCAAAAACTAACTGCAAAACTTTTTGGAAATAATTAACCAGAAACGAAAATCATGGTATATCAGAATTACACACTAGTAAATAGTATAAATATATAGTATCTACAGACTTTGAGAAAAACTGAAGTACTAGCTAAATTCTTCAGTGGTGTATTTACATTAAAATCAGACAACCCAGTAGATAGTGGTAAGATATACTGTGATAATTTCTCAAGTGATGAGCTTTTTAATAGTAAAGAGGTACACAAATTACTAAAGGATCTAAATGCATCTACCGGGACCAGATCAATTGCACCCAAAAGTTTTTGTTTAATTAGCAAACACTATTGAATCGCCACTGAGAAGTAAATTTAATGAAAATTTTAAGAGTGGGACAGTTCCCAAGAGATCGAAAATAGGCCAAATATCTGCATTATTTAAGAAAAGAGATACAACATCCTCATCCTCATCCAACTATAGACCTGTATTTGACCAGTATTATTTGCAAAATAATGGTAAAACTTGTGAGACAGACAAAAGTGGGAGATTCATCTCCTTACAACTTATAAAGGTTCTTGATAGATGGACTGAAATTCTAGACAATGAAGGAATAATAAACTCAATCTATATGGACTTTATGAAGGCATTTGTTAAGGTCCCCCACAAGCGCCTTTTACTTAAACTCAAACAGTATGGTATAAATGACAGAGCCTGTAATTGGATCCAAAGCTTTATAAGTTAAAGAAATCAACGTGGAAACATTTGTGGAAATTATTCCAGCTGGCGTAAGGTAACTAGTGGAATCCCAAAGGATCAGTCCTGGGTCTGAAACTATTTGTCATTCTTATCAACGACTTACCGGTTTTTATATCGGAAATAAACCTATATGCTGATGACACTAAGCTGTTCAGAGAGATTAAATTGTCCATTCTGATGAAAGTATGCTTAAAGAAACAAGATTCAGTCACTATAACTTGTCACCAATTGTTAGATATTATGGTAATGGGGCTTACAAATGCCCGATTTTGCAAAGATTAATTGAGGTGACAGTAATTTGCCAATTTCTTGTGGTGATCGTAAAACTTATCAATTTCTTCTTCGTCTTATGTATGAAGCTGACATTGCGTGGATATAAAAATCTGAAAAAGGTCATAAAAATTATCTAAAACATTTATAAATTATCAGTTTAACAATAATGTACTAATTCAGTGAAAATGTCTGTCACACTAAACTCCAAAACATATGAATGAACTAAAATTAAAAGCCTAACAAAGGACAGCAGCTCAAGACTCGAGACATGCGCAAAAATGCGGCGGGGTTTAACATGATTTGTGAAATCTCAAAACTCAAGCCGATGTAAAATAAAGAAACACATAGCAATACACACAGTAAAACTCAGTTTAAAAGAAGTCCGAGTCTGATCTCAGAATAGTAAACAAAAGAAACTAAGCAAAATGACAGACTGAATATTTACCAAATAATCAATAACCTTATTCTTTTGTTAAAATTTCAATATATGTTGAGCTAATATGATAAAAGACAATGTAAAAAAGGATCTCCAATATTTGATGACGTTTTAATTTTCATACACAAAAGGCTACCTTTACTGCGTCGCTCATAAACATTCGATAGTTGTTAACAATTAAAAGAATAACAACATCAAAACATGAAAATGAGAGGAGGCTGACTATATTGGTTTTATTATAAGCACTTTGAGGGATAATTGTCTCATTTGGAAAAATATTACATCTTATTTTTATAAACCTCGATTAAAGCAAGAATAATGGAGATATATTTGCTTACCTGTCGTGTAACTCTGGTTCGGGATTTTAAAAACCAAATTACAAAATGTCAACACCAAATTGGTGTATTTGTAAGTTAAAACCATTCTATTATTGACTGTATTCATTGAATATGTTTGCATTTAAATATATACTATTTTTAAGTATATTTAATCCAATACAAAATCATGTCATTCATGAAAGTTGTTTACACAGTGCATGTTACTGCGTAGATCTTCATACAAAGTTAACATTTAAAAAAACAAGAGGCTTAAAGGAAACTGGATCTTTTGGGTGAATGAGGAAGCCTTTTTGCGTACTGAAATTAATAAAATGGGGAATGTAACAAACAAATGCTGGGAAATTCGCATGGACTAAAAAAGAAATAAGACCGGTCCTTTTATACGGTATTCCTTTTCTACCGTGCATGCATGATTCGCTATTGTGTCTAATTCATTTTACTTTGAGTTAGTAAAATGTGTTTAAACTGAACTTCGCAAGGAAAATTCACAGCTAATAAAAATAAAAATGTCACAATTAGAAAACTTACTGATCAGTGAACTAGATTGTTATCGAGAAATATTTGATCACATGACTTCGAGATAATCTAGCAACACGACAGTAGACACATTGCATGATATGACTGAATTACTAGTAATTTTATACAGATTTATGAACATTTCTACACGCGTAAAATTGGAAAGTGCACTTCAAAATGCATAAACAGTACACAGAAAACTTATCTCTATAACCGGACATAACTCATATCATTATAAGTGTGGTATTTTGAAATATATGCGGTTTTGTTGAGTTTTCTGCGTGCTTAGTAGTGCCGATCTGTAGTGTTAATTCCAGGCAATTGTTTTACACTTCAATCACAGTTAAAGGGATAGTTAAGCACTCACAAACATCTCTACCAACGCAATGTAATGTATGTGTTTGTCTCAAACCAGATGCCTGTAATTCAGAGGTTGTATGTCTTACTGTTGTTAAAGGCAAACATTTGAACGATGGTTATCTCCTTTGAAATCACATCACTTTTTACTGGAGCCTTTCTTAAATGACGGTAAGGTATAGGTTTTTGTCATTCTAGTATGCCGTACATCGCCATATAGTTGTTTCTAACGCATTTCATTCCCTAGTGTATATAAAAAAGAAGATGTGGTATGATTGCCAATGAGACAACTATCCACAAAAGACCAAAATGACACAAACATTGACAACTATAGGTAACTGTACGGCCTTCAACAATGAGCAAAGCCCATACAACATAGTCAGCTATAAAAGGCCCCGATAAAACAATGTAAAACAATTCAATCGAGAAAACTAACGGCCTTATTTAAGTAAAAAAATGAACGAAAACAAATACGTAACACATAAACACGACAACCACCGAAATACAGGCTCCTGATACTTGTCTTAATTGAGACAATCAACATCTACTTGGTTAATATACATCATTTTGACTCAAGGAAAATAATCGGACCACAAATGGTTGCTCCTACTTGTAAGTACTGCAATCGTGACTAAAAAAGCTTAAATACATTAATCAAGAAAATAAAATTAACAGATAAGCAATCCAGAGGGAGCGACACAGGGTGTACTGAATGAGAACGCGTATGTTGCTATGCATAATACATCAACCGGTATGTGAATTAAGATTTAGTCTAAATTTTCACAATTGGAAATAATACCAATCGGTTAATTTGCAGGACAAATTAGGAATCGAACCTTAAACTACAACATTAGAGGCAAGTTCACAAATCCAAATTCTTTGACGCATCTACATAGATAAGATACGCCACAAATATTCATACTTTAAATATACCTGTTTTCTGACTTTAAATGTCTCGAAACTGTTTGAAACAATCCATGTTAAAAATTAAAAGCATTACAGAATACTATAAATTTATAGCTAATACTACTTAAATGTGCTACGTCCTAAAAAGATAATTAACATTATCTAGGTGCATGTTATCGGCATGTTATCTGCAAACTATAAATGTATTACGATTTTTTAATAGCGTTCGCTGTTTTAAATCATGGTTGTCCTAAAAAAAATCCTCTGTTGCCAAAAACGAGAGAGAGAAAAGATGAATAGTCGGTACTTAATACGGCAATGTGTTACTTATACCATCTTTAAAAACAAAACAATTTTAATACGCCGGAAGAACTTTAGGTGATCGTATATCAAAGTGTCGAAGCTTCGTATGTAATCAGACAACTATACGTCTGTTTATCTGTTTATTATTTAAGAACTATATATAAGTATATATAATACAAAAGACGTCTCACAAAAAACAAAATTTTAAAACATCTATAAATAAACAGTCAGTAACCGACACTAGATAAATATCTAGAACAAGCATATGGTATATGTTATTCCTGAAAGGTTAATTCATAAAGATACTCAACTCCAAGGAAAATTCTCAACGGATAATCAAATCTCATATTCCTGACTCGTTACAGGCATTTATTATGCGAGAACTTCAAGGAAGATAAGATCGATGTATGATGATATCTATCTTTTTAAAGATCTGCCGTTTACACTTTATTCCCTAATTAACTCCAAAGGTACCATGAATAAACATGTAATCAGGTCACATGTGTGTATCTTGCACATGTCGTGTGCAACTCAACAAAAAATAAAAAGGAAAAAAGTAATAACTGTAATAAGGTTTAAATACATATTTTTCAATTTTTAACCTATTTGAAATATTTCAATAAAATGATTTAAGTTGTATAACTTAATCATGTAAATGTTAGTTTTATCTCCATGGACTCGTGTCAAATAATCTATCACATACTGATAGAAGGAAACCACCTGTTCGTGTTTTTTTCTTCTATTTATCTTAGTTTTTTAACATGTTATCAACGATATTCTTATATAAATAATGAGAGGTATTTAATTGGTTTTTGATTTGAGATTAAAAATCGAACGTTTGAGAACCGACATCCATATCGTGCATAACTCCGAAAGATCAGCATTTAAAAGTTTACCACATTTCTACATTCATATATCTATGCCAGCAATCAATTAAAAGTAACTGCACTCATGTCAGATCATTGTTATTGACAAAATTGTGTTCAATACAGTATATATTTTTTTACAAAAATCATTATTTTTATCATAAACATTTATATTTAACAAAAAAATCAAACGTTAATGCATTGATCTGTCCAGTATTATAAATGATGATTTAGAACAAGATTTGAAATTTTCAATTTCGGTAGAAATAGTAAAACATGTCACTAGTAATTTTGGGGCCCTTTATAGCTTGTTGTTCGGTGTGAGCCAAGGCTTCGTGTTGAAGGCCGTACTTTAACCTATAATGGTTTACTTTTTAAATTGTTATTTGGATGGATAGTTGTCTCATTGGCACTCACACAACACCTTCCTATATCTTCTTTCTCAATCCAAAAGCAATATATGAATGTCAACTTAACTTGATAGTAAAATAACAGGAAAAGTTTTGTCTTAAATTTGTATATGTTGGAGAAAAAACAAAAAGTGAAATTTGAGTCTGAATTTACCACAGCGACATTTTTGGGAGTCAACTCAACCCAACGAAAAGCATCAGAATTTAGTTCATCGTTAACTTAGCTTGAAAAACTTTTTATTAGTTTATTCTGCCTTTTTTTTACATGTATTGTCATCTTGCCTTTTTTTTGTGAAATTGCTCATTCAACCTGCCTTTTTGTCAAATTTAATCCTCGCCCTCTCCCTCTCCTCCCTAAAAAAACTGGTACCTCCGTAGTGTAGAAATAAGTACGTACACATCCAATAGATTTAATATAAAACGCCATAAATATTTTAACAGAACCGCTAGCATTGTTATCTTAAACAGAGGAAAGACCCATTGGTCATCGGTGTTAATTTTCCTATCGTCATTTACTAATGAAACGCTTGGCGAATTTTCATAAAAAAATTTAGGAATTTATGGAATACAAAGTATCTGCAAAAAGGAGTGTTAAGGTGTAAATGCAGAGTCATTATGTAATGTATTTGAAACGCTGCAGTTTAACCGATGAGTAGTGAGTCATATATTACAAAAACCTCTTATCGTTGTGAACATGCATGAAATATTTGTCACTGGATGTAGAGTAACCAACAATCAATCAATCACAAACCCCTTATAAAGAAAATACAAATTGAGCTGAAACTGTTTCTAAAATTAAGACAAAGTTGGATGAAAGTAAAGAAAACAAATACATGCCTTCGGAGCTATATGACCGGGAGTAAATTATCTAAAACTATATTGCAACATGTTTTAAGTTGAAGTTGTATACAAATCGTGTTTAATGTGTTTTAAAGCAGATCCCGTGAGATAAAAATTAAGGTGGCAAACAACTCGATCAGAACACATTTGATTGCTTTTCATAACGATTTAAAAATCACCGTTACATATATATTCACGAGTAGGTAGAAAATAGATTATACTACTTTTTTTAAAAGATTATTTGAAAGACATATTAAGGAATCGACGCAGAATTCATACACATATGTACCACTCTGTTACCACGCACATCTTCAGCATTTACATGAGCATCCCCCCATTTTTTTGCATTAGAGGTTCTTAAACATATGATGAAATTGTTCCTTCATCCAAGCATTTCTTGGATGTGCAGGATGAAGGTCATTCTTAGAATATGAGCCTGAGGCTCGAAAGTAATGAATTAGCTTAACTTCTCTTTGAGGGGTGAAGCTTACATATAATATCTCTGTTTAAAGAAACAAACTATAGTATAATACCTGACCAGACCATATAGCTGGCCAGTGACCTTGACCCTAGTATATAAGCACCTGTTCCATAATAACTTGTCATAATTTAAAGCAAGTTTGTGTCGACCAAATATAAAACCCAGTGGAAAAGGGTGGGTCTGACTGATAATCCCTAGGGTGGGAATTAATTACTTTCGAGCCTCAGGCTCATATTCTAAGAATGACCTTCATCCTGCACATCCAAGATATGCTTGGATGAAGGAACATTCTTATTCATATTTCGCCTTCGGTCTCAAGTAATGAATTAGCTTGTTTAAAGTGTAGACACAAACTAAAAACAATTTTTATATAAATGCCAACATTTAATAAAGGATAAAAATCACAAGATCATCCAGTAACTACAACTGAATTGTATTTGTGTTTTAGTACTGATACTATTTACTTTCCTGTGATAGAACTTGAAAAAGTTTTACCATATGTCCAAACAAAACTGTTGCCATAATGTCCTTAATAGAACATCCTGAAGCAAAAAGCACTTAAAAAGAGGTTCCTCTAAATGAGTAAACCTTAAAACCTCAGATAAAAATGAGAACTTTCTCTAACTATCTAAACTTTACGAAAAGACTTAGATGAATTCTCTCACCTATTTTGTACACAAAACTTGATAAATCACTGTCTTAACAACACAAAGTTTTGGTTTATCAAAACCTTTGATCACCTCATTAGGTAAACTAGCTAACAGATCTAGTATTTTTCAAAAACTCATGTATATGAAAAAATAAAGTGCCATGTCTCTGAATGAAAGACATAGAATGTAAATCTACAGCTGATAAAGATAGTACTTTAAGGCAGATGTACATGTAGTCAAGGCAAATAAAGACACAAGTATAAAAGACAATCATCAATGTTAAATACTCCAATGAATATTAAGAACCTAAAAAAGATAGCACTAAATTCATCTCCCAAGTGAAAGAGTATCTAAATCTTCAATTGCAGATTCAGGTTTAAGCAACCTTACACAAATACATGTAGTAAACAAACAAATTAAGTAACATCTATTTCTTAAAGGATAAAGTCTGTTTCAACATAGAACAAGGAAAATTCACATTAAACATGCTGAATATGAAAAGCTTGTGTTTACAAAAATGTCAATAATCAATAACATCCTTTTTAGATGGTGATAAGGAATTGATCACACCAAATAAGGAAATTTCTCAAAAAATATTGATAATGCTTGATTGTAGATGCAAGGTCTCCAAGATGAAGTGTAAATATATTTTAAAAATGATTCTGAAATCTCCTGTTTATATTAAAGTGATTTCTGAGTATAATACACATGTTTTTACCCTACTGCACAATCAACCCTTCAGGTGTTGGTTCACTTATATTTTTTACAATATACAGTTAAATTAAGTCTCTTCCTGACGGAAAGACATTATCTTCAATATACAACATTGTTACTAATTTTTATGCTTAGCAGTTTAACTGGCAAATAAATTAAAATTGGTCTTTAAGCAAAGAAAACCAACTCTGAGCAAGCCAAAAAGGATAACCAAAAGCCTTCTGAACTTTATCACAAATAATTTTCTTTATAATTATCCCAAACAATGAAAAAGATGGGAAAATATAAGGTCTTAATTCTGATCATGAAAAATACAAACATCTCTGAAAGGAGCTTGTTGGTCTAAAGACAATGAAGTAATTATCTACAGATTTGAAAATGAAAATGTAATTATAACAAAACAAATACATCTTCTTTCAATTGCCATCCTTTTGAATCTGTAAATTTTTTAGACATATGATAAGCATCAAAAATTTTCTTACCAGGAATATAAAGAGCTGTGATAAAAATGTTCTTTCTTGAACACCAAGCCCAAATAATGAAATATTTGTAGTAAGTATGTTAAGTGACAAAGAGGTTTAAAAACCTCCTATTGCATAATAAAAGCTACTGAAATAGTATTTTCTGATTGTATAACTCTCTGTGACTAAAACTTTTTCTCCAAAAGAAAAATATAGCCAACAATACTATGAAATCTATATTAAATGAGTGCATACTCTTAAAGAAGCTCCAATAAATTCTACCAACAGAAACATTTTCTTCAAATTTGGATCCCAAATCCTTCTTTTGTCAGAGGAATCTGGTTCAATTCAAAAACTTATTTGGATGGGTCTATAAATCAAATTTTTGATTTCTGATTTAAAAATGTTAAAAAATGTCACCTATTGATGATAATAAACACTGTAACAATTATACAGTGTTTCAACATTATTTCTCGTCATGTTTCTGCAATGTAACATTCCCACAGATACTGCATTAAAAGCATTCGTCACAAGACCAATATATGATGTAAATCATCTAAAATACAGTTACACAATTCTATTTAAGAAAAATTTCCCAAGGGAGATAATTTTACCATTTCTCATCTGTCAGAAAAAACTTAAATAGCTCAGCATCAATAATGAGACAAAGGAAAACAATGTGCTTCCAAGGAATGAGTACCAAATTCTCAAAATTTATTCCGAAGCACAGCTTATCAAGCATTTGCACCACTTCTTCTGTATTCACAATACAATCATCTAAACTCTGATCCATAAAAAAAGAACCATCAATGTATAAACTATAGCATGTATATACTTCAAGTGACATTATTTCATAAATACATAAGACAGGTTTTAAAACCTTAGTAAAAACTCTTGATGCAGAAGCCAATCCAAAACAAAAAACATGAATATCATATCAATGTCTTTTCCACATGAATCAGGAAATTGTGATATAATCATAAATGATACTTAAATATGCATCTGTGAGATCTATAGATGTTAGCTCTCTCTCTATATATATATATATAGATAATTATTCTAAAAAGAATTACATCTAAACAAAAGATAAATGGTCCTGCTCCAAATGCTGATTAGCCACAAACTAAGTTTGTTTGAATTTTCAAATAGATACAGGCCTTGAAGACCAATCTTTCTTAGGAACTAAGAAAATATAGGAAATAAACTGATTTTCCATTGATCGATCAACCTCTTAAACAGCTCCCTTAGCTATCAATTTTTGGACTTATGAAAATAATTCATCCTTATGAAAGGTGAAATGTATTTAATTCAAAAATGATAAACCTTGTGGTACATCATTAAGAATAATTTTATAATCATGACCTCTTCGAAATTCTCTGTTCCCTTTTTGGAAACCTCTCCCTCTCAATGAAGGGAATTGCCTACTAGTATAGTACACTAGTTGACCAACAGAGCATCTGCAGTTAAAAAACTGATATTGCCTTTCCCATAACAGCTGGGAGTAAATTAATTGTTAGACCTAGAACCTCTTCCAAGGAATCTATAATTTGCTTTAGAATCTTTGTATAAACACAAGTTTGCTTTTTGCAATCATAACTAGAAATGTGAAAAAGCAACTATCACAACAGAATTACCAAAACGTTTTATCATCTAAATATTTCTGAGCATCTCCTATGGGTTTAACCAGAAACCCATGGTCAAACAAACAAATAGAATTTTACAATAAAATTCTTGTATTATCAAGATCCAATGGCTCATTCTTACAACAAGAAATAGCCAACTCAACAATAGGGGTGATGATCAACCCCTTAAGAAAGTATCTCTGGGTTTCCTGCATATTTGAAACCACAGAGTGGGCCTGTCTAGGCAATGCCATTTCGATTTTTTATTTATCCTAGACACACTAGAATTGTCACAGTTCTCAGTGTGATAGTATTATTTCCTCTATGAACTTTATATTTTCCTGATTTTATCAAAATCATGATTAAACTGTTCAACAAACAGGATGAGAAAATGGACCATTAATCTCACTAAAAGAAGCTTTAAAGGCTTCTGAAAACCTTAATGCAGGATCAAAAGACGTATCAAATTCAACTCCGGCTGGACTATCATCAGCCATGGCACAAACTCCAAAAAGAGGTACATACACCGTATCATTTCAGTAGATCAGATCAACAATTAGAACTAAATCTTAATAAAAGTAAGCCTCTAATGGCAAAATTCAAATAAAGCAGCAGGTTTCTCTACAAACTCTGCTAGAGTTGAAGGCAGTGAAACTGTCTCAAACCTCATGATTCATACAGGTTCTTTACTACATTAACAATAATGAGTAAATGTATCAATATACATGCCTATCTTAAATCTCAACAGCACTTTCGTGAGAAACATTCACAAATCAAATAGATTTTGAAGTTATACAAGTAGCACTACATTTTAAAACTTACTTTTTACAGGTTCTGTTGCTTTGTCAATTATTTCAAATTGCCATATGCCATTATGACCGATTATAAAACTACTAGGTTTTATAACTGTTTAATAAGAGGATTTATTCAAAATACCTCTTGATTTCCTATTAAATTTATCATCTTTAATTTCTAAAACATTCCAGAGGTGATGAAAATCATAACCATCACCCTAGTAAGTGTAAACATCATTCTAAACATCTTGCAAAAACAATACATTTGCATAAACAAATTCAGCCATTGTAATACAAAAATGTGTACCTGTGCAGGTAAAACACGTGTAAATTGTGAAGAGTACTCACGACCTTCAGGTGAATAAAAATACTTTTAAATATCTACCTGTTTAACAAACAGGAGTATGAATTAAGTAACACATGTGCCGTACATCGTACTAATGCAAAAACTTAATGAAAATATAAAATTGTCATACATCGTAGACAATAAAATATTTAATTAAATTCCCATGAACACTTGTCATACATCGTAGACAAGAAATTTTTAAATTCATTTCCATCAACACTTGTCATACATCGTAGACAATTGAGGAATTATTATTTGTAAATAACAAAATAACATTAGAACTTGTCGTACTTCGTAGACAAGTTAATGTAACTTTAAGAACTTTCTCCCAAATTTAAGATAAAAATAAAATAACTAAAAAGAACTTACGTGAAGTGTCCACTTCCCCCCTCAAGAAAAATAATGCCAAGTTATTATGGAACAGGTGCTTATATACTAGGGTCAAGGTCACTGGCCAGCTATATGGTCTGGTCAGGTATTATACTATAGTTTGTTTCTTTAAACAGAGATATTATTTGTAAGCTTCACCCCTCAAAGAGAAGTTAAGCTAATTCATTACTTGAGACCGAAGGCGAAATATGAATAAGAATCATTAATATCTATTGCTCATAATTCTTTAGTACAAAAGTTATTGAATATAAGTTCAATACGGAATTGCCTCCAAAAGAATAAATGCAGTTTTTAAATAATATTCAATGTATACACAGGTTATCTCTTTTGCGTTTTGACACATTCCCCACATTTAAAGTGTAATTGGTCAACCTCGGCGTCATGAATATACCTTTTCGTAACATGTCTAATGTAAGATACATAAGTTATATATTAAAAATGGTTATTCATGTTTCGGTTGTTAATAAAAAGACAAGGATATTTATTTGTAAAGTAACTGTTGTACATTTCTTGTAAGGAATTAACATATTCATTTTTTTAATATTATGATGTTTTCCATCTTTTATGCATCATAATTCACAAGCCATTGTTTTACCATCTAAACATTTTATCTTACTCATTGGTTCAAAATTGATAAAATTACAACTGGATAACCAACAATAATATGTAATAAGTGTTCGTCTGCGAGAGTTTTTATTTGAACTTAAATGCTTTTGATTATACTCCTATGAATGTATGTATAATAAGGTCAGATGATTTCAATCCTGATAATTGTTAATAATTGCTAATAATTGTGTCAATAATAACGCTATTTAGATTTTTCCATACATTTCTACATGACTGTACTTGTTGAATCAATGTGTGTTTTCGTGAATAGAATGTACAATCTCATTGATTTGAAATCGTTTAGCCACTAGGTTCATTTCCAGTAGTTAGTAATTTTGTACTAAAAGTAATGATATAAGAGTCTCATTTCAAGAGCTACTTTCTGGACAGTGAAAACTTATTTATTAATATAAAGGCTTATCTTATTGAATATCAGAAAGAACAACAAAATATAATAATGATGATGACAATGTCTCAGAAGAAAGTGTCTATTAGTTTAGAAAGACCAAAATATGTAACAAATATGCTAATTTTTATAAGCATTGTAAGAATTTCCGATTTTGTCAGTTCGTTGTACTATTTTTGGGAAAATACTTTTTTCAAGTATTTGTTAGGTTTTGGATTTCCTGTTGGGATGTATATATGAAATGTCTAGTAATATGTTTATCATTTTTAATTTTTAAAATGTGATCCCCCGCCATATTGATGTTAGGTTGTCTGATTCATTGACATTTTGATGAATATAAGATTTCAATTAAGTACTGGAATTCTCAAAATCCATTCCGGTCCTTTATGGTGAAATTAATTTTGATAATTTAACACTTTGGTTCATTCGTCTTTTCGAAAGAAAAAAAACAGGGTTTTCTAAACTTTTAAATATCAAACCTATTTGACTTGTATAAGGGCTTGTTTGGGGCCCAAAAAATGTATCTGAAAGTAAATTCTTGTATTGATGTTTTGGCTGGTTAGTAAATATCCTCATTTATACATTTTACATAAATTCCTTCACTATTGAAATCTATGAAACATTTGATTAATCATTGTCTAACTGACGACTGTCATATATCTAATTGACAAAATACATCGTGAATGACAAAACTATTTTATTCATTTATACTACTTTTCTGTTTAGTCTGTTTTTTTATGATATACATTTGACGTGAAACTGTACTTGTGTATCCCGTCATACTTTGAACCACAAAATTATTTTATTTATTATTATTACTTTATGTTAAGTCTGTTTTTTATTATATCTACTTAACGTGACTCTGCATGTATGTATGCCGTCATACTCTGAACGACAAAATTATGTATATGTCTACCTGTGCGAATTTCAAACGCGTAATTTTACACCAGTACTGAAAACCTTCTATCCTTTACGGGTAGACATAACATAGATAAATTAAGTCGTATAAGAAAAGCAAAATGAGTATGTTAAATTTGATGTATGCCTTTTTGTGCTTCTTCGTTACCTTTGTTGTTTTTATAGTGATATTAAGATGATAACACAATATTGACTGATGTACCCTATTTTTTTACCTTTTTACTCTTTGAGTATGTTTGTTTTGTTCATGCATCGTTGACAATATAAAGGAATTTGATGCAACTGTCATACAAGTGAGAGGTTTAGCTAGCTATAAAACCAGGTTCAATCCACCCTTTTCCACATTAAAAAATGCCTGTACCAAGTCAGGAATATGACAGTTGTTTACCATTCGTTTGATGTGTTTGAACTTTTGATTTTGCCTTTTGATTTTTGATTTTCCTTTTTGAATTTTCCTCGGAGTTCAGTATTTTTGTGTTTTAACTTTTTTCGTAGAATTGCATTTATTTTGTAAACATAAACACACAATATATATAATAATAACTTTAAAAAATTAAAACATATATTTAAATACAAATACGCAATACTAGCAGACGCAACAATTTAATTGGAGAATAATTCATAGCATAAATCTTGTGCATTTTTTTATGAAATCTGCTTTTGAAAATCCACTACGAACAAACAATAAAGCGATAAAAATACTCTATTTACATCAGATTGATTAAATACGTAGAAAGTAGGATCAACTAATAATAAAATACGTAGGTCTATAACGAATTTTTATTTTATGTTTATAATTTCAAAATTTGTAAAAGAAAGGTTTTTTTTTAAATGACCACCTTCATATATAAGCTTTGCCAGCTATTAAGGTGGTACCTAACACTACAGGGTGATAACTCTGTAAAATCAGCTAAACGTTTTAATTACGTTGTGTCGTTAAGGGAATATTTAGCTTCTCAATGATCAAAATTAGTTTTTGTCAAACTGCTATATAACCAGTGTAACTTTTCTGATAAAGCGGTTGGTTCAAATTTTCTAAAAATTTCACATTTTTGTCAATGAGTCAAAGTAAATACTTTGTAAGAATTTTAGGAAAATTAAACGAGCCAAATTAATTTTAGACAAAGTGTTGGGTACCACCTTAAAAGCATCAACTAGTAGTTAATTTTCTTAAAAAAAATTGATACGTTGTCCAACAGTAAAATATTCTTCAAAAGTTTGTCCGAATATTAACTGCATAACGTACATGGTGCAATGTTGAGTAGTTAAAGCACTTCGATATAATCTGATTGGTCATCTGGCACTTTTGATGAAGTTGACATGCTGATAGTGTCATATATACTGTCTTCATCTCTACAACAACCACAAAAACAACGTTATCAACATATTTAGTATATAATAAGTAGTTGTATTACAATCGTTTTTTATCAGCCGACTGTGTTGATATCAATATTGATTTATTTTTAAGATCTGTCTTAAGCTGCAACTTCCACAAGAGTGCACACGCTGAAATGTCTCGCCTTCTTTACTAATCATTGATATTATGTTGATAGTCCTACATGTAAGTATAAAGCTTTATCACAACTGTCACATAAACTTAAAATTAACCAATATCACTAACTAAAGACCAATGAACCATGAGAATGAGGTCAAGGTCAGATGAACCATACCATGCAGACATATACAGCTAACAGTGCTTTCATACAACAATTATAGTTTATCTATTACTTATAGTTTAAAATAGACCAAAACATAAAAACCTAACACTGATCAATAAACCGTGAAAATGAGTCCAAGGTCAAATAAAACCTGCGCCACTGACATATAGATCATATAATATTTTTATACACCAAATATAGTTGACCTATGGCTTATAGTATTAGAAAAAGGGACCAAAACTCAAAAACTTAACTTTGACCACTGAACCATGAAAATGAGGTCAAGGTCAGATGACATCTGCCCGCTAGACATGTACATTTTACAATCATTCCATACAACAATTATAGTAGACCTATTGCATAAAGTATGAGAAAAACAGACAAAAACATAAAAACTTAACTATAACCACTGAACCATGAAAATGAGGTCAAGGCCAGATGACACCTGCCAGTTGGACATGTACACCTTACAGTCCTTGCATACACCGAATATACTAGCCCTATTGCTTATCGTATCTAAGATATGGACTTGACAACCAAAACTTAACCTTGTTCACTGATACATGAAATGAGGTCGAGGTCAAGTGAAAACTCTCTGATGGACATGAGAACCTTGCAAGGTACACACATACCAAATATAATTATCCTATTACTTATAATAAGAGAGAATTCAACATTACAAAAAATCTGAACTTTTTTTTCAAGTGGTCACTGAACCATGAAAATGAGGTCAAGGACATTGGACATGTGACTGACAGAAACTTCGTAACATGAGGCATCTATATACAATGTATGAACCATTCAGGTCTTCCACCTTCTTAAATATAAAGCTTTTAGAAAGTTAGCTAACGCCGCCGCCGCCGCCGCTGGATCACTATGCCTATGTCGAGCTTTCTGCAACAAAAGTTACAGGCTCGACAATAAATAAAACGCTTAATTGTACAATGTTCAACGCACTAGTATATTCAATTGCAAAAAATGTCTTCCTTTCAATTTTTATAATTAGTTTTGTAGTAGGGATTGAAAATAATTATTATAGATTAATACAAAAAGGTTTGTTAGGCTTACTTCTCTATATATACCATGTAGAAGCGGGAGTGTTTAATTGATGATTTTGTTTTCTTTCAAAGACAATCCCTTAGTATATATTCTCATAGTCAGTTTATTTTTGGAATATATTGGTTCTTTTGTGCTGGTTCAGATCTATGTTAAATATTATTGGACCTAATGTCAAATATGTAACATCACACCTTGATTACTACTGGTTCAGATCATTGACATTGTTTTGCAAACTACTGTGGGTTTTTTTCAGATGGTATATATGCATTTTAAAACGATCATTGAACACATCTATTTGTTTAGTTCATATGTAGGGTACCAAAATGAAATTTTAATTCATAATTAAAAATAAAATCGACAACGCCATGCAAATCTAGAAAGGTAACAGACAAAACAGACACACAACAGCATTCCAAAATCTACATAGAAAACCAAAGACTTAGTTACATTACCCCTCTTTCCCGCGAACAAAACTGGGATGATCGCAGGTGAGTATGAATGGTAAACATATCCTTTATCAAACTGTGGTATCCGTCGTGTTGCTTATGTAAGTACAAACAAGATTGTATATCGAATTCTGGGAAATAGAGATGTAATTGTAGTGACAAAAATTAGAACATATCTGCAATCATTTGATTAATATAAAAAAGAAGATGTGGTATGATTGCCAATGAGACAACTATCCACAAAAGACCAAAATGACGGCCTTATTCATGTAAAAAAAGATGAACGAAAAAAGAAACATGTAACACATAAACAGAAGACAACCACTGAATTTACAGGCTCCTGACTTGGGACAGGCACATAGTGAACCAGTTCGTGATGCCGATCGTAAAAGTATGGAAGAATTACCTCAACTTTTTCTAATCTTAGTTACATAGAAAAAGGAAGATGTGGTATGAGTGCCAATGATACAACTCCCATACCAAGTAACAATGTATAAAAGTAAACCATTATAGGTCAAGGTACGGTCTACAACACTTCGCCTAGGCTCAAACCGAACAGCAAGCTATAAAGGGCCTCAAGAATTACTAGTGTTAAACCATTCGAACGGGAAAACCAATGGTATATAAATAACGAAAACAGACAAAATACGTATGAACCACATTAACAGACGACAACCACCACTGACCTAGGACAGATGCAAACATTTGCAGCGGGATTTAACGTGTTAACTTATTGGTAGTAGAGCTTATCCCTTTCTCTCTTCTCTTAAAATAGCAACCTTGCGGCTTTCTAGGAATTCTTATGATAGGAAATAGAACCTGGAACATCGTATTTGTTACAACTGCATGTGTGTTCAAGACTTTATCAACTACCTTGCTGTCCACAATAATTGAATATTGGCTTTACGAGTGGGGAAAAAATTCATCGGAAGATACATTTGTTGTACAATTACATTGTTGATGATTCTTTCATATCAATTTTACAAGTGATAAATGATGGTCTCGAAGCATAGATTCTTAATACCAACGTTGTTTATTATCTTCATTACGTTTTGGAACGTTCTTTTATTTGTCTTTGTAAATTATTAATTTTAACTGTTTAGTTCATTTTTGGAAATATCATTTTGACGTGACTCGGTAAGTATACATTCAATCATTGTGTTACTAGTTTTGTGCTATGGTCATATTTTGTATTCATATCTTTCATTTTTGCTTATGTGCTTTATTTATGTGACATTAAATTTTTTTTGTTGACATATGTTTTTATTTTTATATTGATTAAGATTATTACACAATGATGACTGCTGTTTTTTGTGTTGGAGAGGGGGGGAGGAGGGGGGTATATTGACAATTTTACCTAATATATCTGTCTGTGTTGTTCATGCATAAGTATCGATATAATTCTACTTTATGCGACTGACATATGAGTGAAAGGTTTAGCTAGCTTTAAAACCAGATTTATTTTTTTTATATAAATAAGGCCGTTAGTTTTCTCGTTTGAATTGTTTGAAACTACCGTCAACAATAAACAGTTATACGACTACTTACTGTATCAGATTGGCATTTGTATCTTGTCAAACCTTATGACATTCCTTAATCAACAGCATTAAATATATGTAGTTTATTATATATCTAAACCTTTAACAAATGACAAAGCTTTGAATTAGAAATTTAAAAAAACATCTGACGTTCCTTATTACGATTATCATAGAGCAGAGCACAGCTGGTATAATTGACATGCATTATCGGAGCATGTGTATTGCACTAACAAATCAAAATGTGATTATGAGATTTAAGATATTTAAGATAGTTACCTGACGTTTTCGGCGAGATTCTTCTGATAAATATAATGATGCAAATGACCACTATCACTACACCTAATACTGATGAGCTTATTGCAATTATCACAGTCACGCTGTTTCCTGAAGTTTCTGATGATGTGGTAGCTTCTGTTGTGCCGATTGAGAATGTATTATGTTCTAAAACATAGCATAAATATATAGTATTTATTTTATTTCTTGATGGGATTTAAACGTCTAAAAAATGAAAATACAGACATATAATGTATAATTCGTATAATTGCAAGATTGTAAGAGCTTGTCTCAAAACTCTTAATCTAATAAATAAAGTATGTTCATCATTTTCATTGCATTATCTGTCATATGAAAGATAATTTTAGAAATATGTCAAACAATTTTATCATCTTAGTTTTTACGATATGATACAAATAGTCCGCTTAGCATTTATAGCAAAAAATGGTATAATTCTTGTCTCAATTTATTTTGTTATCTAAAAATGTATTTTCCACTCCTAAAAATATCATAACATAAAACCATTTAAAAGCCTTGTTTGTCTAAATTGATTGTACAGTACAACAGAAATTACCAACCACCTGCAATAGGTTAACCAAAACAGAGGGACAGCAGTCAACATTGTGTTCAAATCGTAATAGCTATAAAAGCAAACAGATATGTAACAAAGAAGCACAAATAAGCATATAGACAAAGCACATAAGCAAAAAATGAAAGACAAGAATAAAAACTTACATACGCACAATAATCCACTATGTTGTACAAAAGGAAACAAGTCAGGAATATGACAGTTGTTTCCCATTCATTTGATTTGTTTGAGCTTAAGCTTTTTCTATTTGATATGATACTTTCCGTCTTGAATTTTCGTATGAGTTCGGTAATTTTGTTATTCTAATTTTTAAAGAGTAATGCTAGCTTCTTCACTTTCTCCTTAGAATCTTTGTATGAAATATACTACCTATGAAATAAAGAACACGTCAAGTAAGCAAACTAATGTACTGAGTATTACCTTGTTCAATATCAAACAAATGGGTCACCTCTCTAAAGCTGTTAATAATCACGCATTTATACAGTCCATACTCAGCTTTGTGTACAGTTAAGTTACTGATGAACCCTTCTTCGTTTACCAAAACACCATGTTGTCTGATTTGTACAATAGTATATGATGTTGTTTGTTGAAATTTAGCTCCTAATGCAACTGGTTCATTATTAACGTACCATTGTGGATCATTCGGATATGGTTTCGAGAAAAACGTCACAGAAAAAACTGTATCGCTACCATCGACTGTAGTGAATTGTGATATGAAAAAGGGTGGACCTGAAATAGAAATAAAGAATTTAGTAGGTGGTCTGTTTAAATTTCTCAAACGACCTTAAATAATTACACATCTGACCATTGTTCTATCAATTTTACAAACCATTTTTTACAGCAACACATTTGCCTTTTTAGCAAACAGAATTGCGTATAATTGTCCACATTGTCATATATACATAACTTCTCCCGATCCAAAAATCTATTAACATCTTCACAAGTTAAACTTGTTCCTTTCTTTAGATTTATTCAAGAAAACAGCGCAAAAACTTACTTAGGTTTAATACCACCAAATCAAAGTACGTCACTCCCACTTCCAAACAAATTTGACAGTTGTAAGACGTTAAACCTAATTTTCATTGCAATAAACCAAATTTAAGTCATACGCATATATCTAATCTGTTTCAAAGCATTCGTTTTTAATTGTGTGTTTCTATAGAATACTTTTTAATGAGATTACTAGGTCAAGAATATAACAGTTAGTATCTATTCCGTTGTTGTGGTTGAGCTTTTGATTTTTTTCTATTTGATAAGGCACTACGTTATCTGATTTTCCACGGAAAATGTTATGCCCGAAAAAAGAGAGGGAAATTTGATTATTTTAATAGCAGTGATGGCTTTTTTCTTATATGCAATGAAATGGTACGTACAATTTTATCGGTGGTAATTGACAGGACAAAATTTACTCATGTCAATCTTTATTTAAAAAAAAAGGATCAATTAATCGCAGTTATTTATTAAAAGCGAAATTTAACAAGCCTAATGGGAAAAAAATAGGGTGGTATTACAACTATCATTAGAATCTGCACATGTACCTTGTATGTACTCTCGCTTGTTAAAACGTCCTGCTATTTCAGGGAAATATTGAAAAAAGAAATATCCTGCGTGGACTGAATGTAAAAAACACATTTTAAGAGAAAAAAATACTTGAAATAAGACACTACCATGATTATTTATAGATTTCACATGACATACAAACAATGTGCATAGTGTTATAGGGGGCTATTTAGATAAAGCACATTAGCAAAAATGAAAGACAAGAATTATTTATTTTTAAGGAAATGAGAGGTGCAAATGGACAGTAAGGGACATCACGATTCAGACGAATTAAAAAGATAAATTTATCATCATAGAGTCTTATTTTGTATTAAAAAAATTATATTCAACTGCAAATATTTGATCATTTATTGGTCCACTCTATATAGCTATATTCTGTCATGATGCAGCTTGGTTTGGATTTTCGAAAAAAATGCTCAAGTCGCTGTTAATGTCTAGCATTATATTATATTTGTTTTCAAACTATTGACCTGATTATAACAAAACTTGACAGTAATGCTTGAAATAACCAGTATTACAAATGGAAAAATACACATTTACTTTGTTAAGAAAAGTCGTCTTTAAGTGCAATACAACTTTATTATAGTACGTCACATCAGATTACATACAAAAAAGGGACAAAACAATTATTTCCTGAATTAAACAGGTATCGGAAACTAATCCTACATGAGTCATCAACATATATTGGGCATTACCATTGTTATTTTTTTTATTTTGTGTATCTATAGAATATTTTGGAAACTTAAGATTTCTTATGATTACTTAGTCCTGTATATAGGAAATAAATAGTGAAAATTGGATTTGTTAACTTTAAGTAATGATCATTTTCTTAAAATTTTAATATTACAATTGAAGAAACAAGCATCATTTTACTACGGAGGCCGAGTGGTCTAAGTAGTAGCTACTGTAATCACTAGCCAGTCAACACTGAGGTTGTTCGTTCGAACCCCGCTCATACAGGTGCACTCGACTCCAGTCTTAATTTACTAGGATTGTCAGTTTTCCTATCGGAGGTAAGTGGTTTTCCATTCGTTTGATGTGTTTGGACTTTTGATTTTGCCTTTTGATTTTGGATTTTCCTTTTTGAATTTTCCTCGGAGTTCAGTATTTTTGTGTTTTTACTTTCTCCGGGCACTCGAGCTTTCGCAACCAATAACAATTTACCGCCATGAAATAGCCTAAATGCGGTGCTTAAAAGTGGCGTTAAAACACCAAAAATCAATCAATGGTTGTGTATTTTTTATATACACTAGTTGTTGCATATAAGTTAGTTTTTTTCTCTCTTAGTTTTCACACTATTTGTAATCGAGAAGATTGTTAAATTGTGGTTCAATGAACTTGTATGCACTTTTTTTCAGTTCATGATCTTGGTTTATAAGCAGTGATCAAATGGCTTAAACGTTAATAAAATTGAACCAATTAACTAGAATTCACTTTTTGAACGGATTATTTCATTGTGTTGTTCTTTCATATTCATTTAAAGGTACACATTGATTTTATCACTGCAACAAGTGTGTTACGATATTTCTCCAAAAGAATTAAATTTCAATATTTTAAGCGCGAGGCTTGCCAAGCTTTTTAAATAATTAAATTTTGTTGTTGAGAGTAGAACAAATTTCGTAAATCACAAGTTATAACGTGGAATCTGTTTCTCTAATGATTTTTATCCTTCCTTTTCAAAGATTTGGTAAAAGTTCTTAAAGGTGACGTCATCAAGCATTGTCACCATTTTCCTGAAGTCAAAATAGGAAATTCAGAAGAACACATGAAAAATTCCACGTCATAATCAAATTTCGACCAATCGTTTGCTATGAACAGATATTTCACAAGTGAGGAAAAATATTCTTCTCGGATTGCTCAAGAAATGTGAAAAAAGTACAAAAATTAGAGACATTGTAATTTATACTTTGTTTTATGTTTTGCACATGGTATGAAAATACTATCAGCAATGATCAGGATGACCTAACGCGTTGAATCAAGTTTGTGTTTAAATCTTTACCTAGAATGACACAAACAATTAGATCTGATAAGGTCCTGTCAGACATTGATCTGAGTAAAAAAATAAAACGAAAGTTATTAAAGATGCGAATATACAAAAAACACACCTAAATATCTAGATAAGTATGTTAAGTGTAAACGGATGCCATATGAGCGGAACATATTATTATGTTTGGAACAATATTTACCGCTTACAGACAATGTTGTAGATGTTTCCATGAGTGTCTGGCCGAGAATATCTGTTTTCCATCTACAAGTGTAATCACCGGTATCTTGGCTATTGCAGAAGGGTATAGTTAGAATGTTTGAGTTCTTGATATGCTTGCCTTCGAGTAAACGAATAGTTTCACCAGCATTCGAATGAATCCACGAGACTGGAATAGCGCCGACCCATTGTAAAGTACAGTTTAACTCAATACTTTTTGAAGTGTCACAATAAGTCCGTCTTTCCAATGCTAAAGTAGCTAAATGATAAAATGAAAAAGTAAAATCTTTTATGAACTAATGAGTTCTGCAACATACAATCTATAGTTTTACTCGAAAAGGAAATAGAAACACAGAACTGGACATTTATTATGTACTAACAAATATATGACAAAATATTCAATATTTCTTTTTAAAATTTCATACAAGAAGAATATTTACTATATAATCTGTGAATTATTTTTTTATTAACTTTAAACCTTGTCATTTACTTGTTTTTTTTCAACACTGATATTTATTTTTTCTAATTCTTTATGAGTCCTGTATGTAAGGGGTTCATGTTGCATCATCTATAGTTGTCGGTGTATTGAATTATTTAATGATAACAATTGTTTACTGTGTATTGAAAAAGAAAATGGAAGATATTGTTTGTCCATTGGTGTCTTCGTACTTTTTTATGAATAATATTGTCTCCAGTTGTACTCTATATGTGACATAAATAATTTTAACTTCACGTTTATTGCTTTTCTAAAACCCTAATTATCAAGTTAAATAGATTTTTATTGTTATATTATCTCAACATACATATTATTTATTGTAGATTTATAGAGCTCTTAATTTGTGTGAAGCTATTTATCCTTAGGAACAAAAAGTTCACTGTTATCAGGCTTAATATGTTTTAAATTTCAGGTGAATCCGGTAGCGTATTTGTATTCTTTGAAACAATTGGTTCTTTTCTTTTTCTTAGATTGATGTATTAAATAATGGATTGTTCTAAAGATAAATCCTATGATAAAAAATTGTTATTAGCATTATTGTAACCCACCGTGAAGTAGTAAACGCGCGTTTACTTTTTTTGTCAAATAGGGGACACGCCACTTTCACGTTAATGCGGTGGTAAACGCAAGGTAATCATGAAACACATTAGAAAAGAGCGTCATTTACGCGTTAACGCGGAGGTAAACGTTAACGTAAATGCCTGCTTATTTTATACGCGCGTCTGCATGTAATGCTGGTCTGCACCCAATTGTACAATATGATAATGAAAGTAATGAAAAAAATACCTCGTCCTGAAACAAATTGTTCTACAACTACTCCATATACATTAAAAATCTGACAACTATAAACACCGCTCGTGCGTCTCATGAAATTACGAATCGTTAAGTTTGATATAAATCCATCAGTCATAACATCCACGTTATATTGCTTTAGTCCAATCGTCATGTTGTTTACGGCTATGGAGTATTGTGGATCTTCATTCAAGTTGTCGGGTCCTTGTAACCATTGAATAATGAAATCGTATGGGATGGAATAGAACAATACAGACAAGATTAAATAATCTCACTTGGCTTCTGTATGCTGATTTAATACAGCGAAAAGTAGTGATCGACTAAAAAGAAGACACATTTGTTTCTTTAACAAAGCATTTAATTTATCTCAAAAGATTTATTATATTAGGACAGCGGTATACTGCTGCTGTTTTTATTTAGTACGTCAGACCATCGATTGAATAACTGTTTGGAAACGTTCAGTTATGTTCAAAATGGAAAACACATATTATCCCTTAGTATGACATAATATGCTGGTATTGCTGTATTTGTAACTCCTTTTGAAAATTACAAAGTGATATATATATATATATATATAACAAAAATAATATTATCAAATGAAATAACGTAACGACCTGTTTGAGAGTTAAATAGATTCAATTATAAAACGGGAAAAAGCTGACAAAAAATCTTTGGACTCTTTTTTTAATTCAGTAATGAACATAGTTGATATACGTTTTCAACATTTTAAAGAACATTTTACTATTAACAAGAACCACAATAAACGTATGTCTCGTATCAAACATAAACTAAAAGAACTAGCCAAGGAATTTTTTTTGTCCCGGCCGATAAAGCTGCTATTATTATTGTTTGACGTAAATTTTACATTGAGGTTCTGAAAAAAGAATTTACCAATTCACCAAAATTCCAACTGACGCCATTTGCAGAAAACGACATCTGTAACAAACATAAACTTTTAGCTACCGCTTTACAAGCAGAACCAAATACAATGAAAGTCCCAACTATGTATTGGCTTCCGAAGCTACACAAAACACCTCACAAATATAGATTTATTTCGTCTTCAAGCCATTGTTCCACTACTAAATTTTCTGTTCTTCCTACCAGTACACTTGGTACAATCAAAAACCTGATAATAAATTGTTCAAATAAGGCCTTCGAAAATAGTGGAATTAATTACTTTTGGAGTGTCAAAAACTCGTTGGAAGTACTTGATAAATTGCATGCTTATATTGGTGATTTGAATCTGTTCAAAGTTTTGATTTTCTACCCTGTATACCACACTGCCTCACATTCTCATTAAGAAAAAATTCACACACCTAATTAAATGGGCATTTAAAACGTCAGAATGTGAATATATATGTTCAAACTCTTTTAGGTCATTTCTTAGTAGCAATAAACCAAAAACTATGTCATTGGACATGCTTTGATACTATATATGCCCTTGAATTTTTACTAGATAACATTTTTGTTCGCTTTGGAGATTCCGTGTATCGTCAGGTTATCGGAATTCCAATGGGGACTAACTGTGCACCACTTATTGCGAACCTGTTTTTGTATTGCTATGAGATACAATTTATGACAAAAATCAGCAAAGACCCATCCAAACAACATCTCATAAACAAATTTAATAATACTTTTAGATATTTGGATGATATTTTTGCTCTCAATAATGACGACTTCATTATGTATACTAAAGAAATTTTTCCTGTTGAACTTACTTTAAATAAAGCTAATACTAACAATGACCACTGCCCTTTCCTCGATCTTGATATCTATATCACTAACGGAAAGCTTAATACTAAAATGTATGATAAAAGAGATGATTTTTCATATCCTATCGTTAATTATCCATTTTTAGATGGTGACGTTCGCTTGTCACCATCTAACGGTGTTTATATATCTCAACTTGTACGATTCGCTCCTTTATGTAACAACGTTTTAGATTGCAACGAGAAAAATTTATGTATTACTGAAAAATTATTACACCAGGGTTTTCAATATCACAAACTAGTTAAAACATTTACTAAATTTTATCATCGGTATTAGGACATTATTCGTAAATATAGCTCAACATGCAGACTTCTTATACGTTCAGGTATTTCACATCCAATTTTTTATGGAAATATTCTTTATAAAGCACAAAAATGTCAGTATTCACCTTAGAAACTATCAAAACCTTTAAAAAAACTTATTAAGAAGGGATATAGTTACAATACTGTTATCAGGTCATTAAAGATTGCATATTTTGGCGTAAATATTGATTCACTTATAGGGTCTTTGCATCGGAACTAAACACATTTATTCAAAAACCAGTTGTTGGCATGACACGGGTTTTGTTCTTCTCATATATGTTATGATGATATGATACTAAACCCCTAACGAGAAAGGATTTTGCCTGATATTCATATGATGAAATCATAATCTGTCAATCAGTTTAATTGAAGTCTGGAGCTGGCATGTCAGTTAACAGCTATTAGTCTGTTATGTATTATTGTCATTTTGTTTATTTTCTTTGGTTACATCTTCTGACATCAGACTCGGACTTCTCTTGAACTGAATTTTAAATGTGCGTATTGTTATGCGTTTACTTTTCTACATTGGCTAGAGGTATAGGGGGAGGGTTGAGATCTCATTAACATGTTTCAACCCCGCTGCATTTTTGCGCCTATCCCAAGTCAGGAGCCTCTGGCTTTTGTTAGTCTTGTATTATTTTAATTTTAGTTTCTTGTGTACAATTTTGAAATTGGTATGGCGTTCATTATCACTGAACTAGTATATATTTGTTTAGGGGCCAGCTGAAGGACGCCTCCGGGTGCGGGAATTTCTCGCTACATTGAAGACCTGTTGGTGGCCTTCTGCTGTTGTTTTTTTCTATGGTCGGGTTGTTGTCTCTTTGACACATTCCCCATTTCCATTTTCAATAGTATCAATTAATAACTAGCAAATTTACAAAACTATTTTTTTCAGATTATGAAACGACTTTTCTTTTAAAAAGCTTTAAAATAAAAAAAATCGGAATACATCTATTTTGACAAACAAGGCATTAAGAAGAGCATATTTTAAACGCTTTTTAGTGCATGCTACTGATGACATACCTTTGACCAACAACTGTACAGATCTGTTTAAACTTGGAAGCAGAGAATAGTCTGTTGACAGCATACAGGTGTATTCTCCAGAGTCGTCATGATCACAAAATGGTAAATGAAGTGTATTTGTATCCTTATCAACTAAGTCTATATTCATTTCCTTTATGAATTTGCCATTACGTGAATGTATCCAACGTATTAGATTTGTTGTTAAGTAGTTGAATTCACATAGAAGATCGACGGGTTGAGATACAATGCAACTCTGTACAGGTACAACATTGTCTAAAAATAGCAAACTAACCACAGTAAACAAATAACAACTATTAGATATCAATGAATCATACTAGTATATAATAATTAGCAGACATTTCGTTTGCGCTATATATATGGCAAATATTGTTGCTGTCAACACTCATTCTGTCGACGCAACTGGTTCTGCTCCTGTTCCAAATCAGAAATATATCAATAAGGATCGGGTTTTTTTTCTTTTAGGTGTGCGTTCGTTTCCTTCAGTATGTTGAACGGTAAACCAAACAACTTGACTTTTATTTCTTAAATAGTTTACAGAGATAGTGGTTAGGCACCCTTGTTTTTGTATATTTAATTCATATTTATTCAATATCAGGTTAACAAAAATAAAGATTCGTTGCAGAGAAGTCTTATTATACATACCAATACAATCGAAGTCTTGAGGTACCAACTCAGATAGTGTTTTATTGTTTTTTGAACATTTTCCACCCTGAGTTACAAACGGCTTATCATGTCGAACGTACACGAACCACATGACGTCACAATCACACATTAGATTTTCATCATTAAAATCTCTAAAATTGGAAAAATAAATTGCTGGATCTTTTGTGTATTTTTGCCATTTAGCTCTTCGCGAGTGCCAAAGCTTCTACATTCTAGACTTTTTTTTTGTTTTGCATTTTTGTAATTGTGTTTGTTTTTGTTTTTTGTTTTTTTTTGGGTTTTTTTTTTTTATTTGAATGGAAGAGCGTTTCTGATAAATGTAAAATTTAAATGCATTTCAGCAACACAACATATGTAAAAATGTTTTAATCTATCAATGAATATGCCTATTACACATGTTAATATTTTTTTTGGTATCGATTAGATGCATTTGTACATCTGTAAGTTTTTATTTATGTGCTCTTAAGTCGAAATTCAATAATCAATAATTTTTTTATAATTCCTCAATCTTCCGCTTTTCAAGATTAATATAACAACATAGTATGATGTGACTCATTTTATGGTTACGTCGATCTCAGCAACCATCGCAATATTGATATACCCGTGATTATCGTTTATTTTAAGTAACACATGATGTTGTGATCCTGTTTTTATCTTCATTTGAGAGAACGTTAATACGATTCGTTGAAAGTTCTAGATGAGAGACTTAGTAATAATGTACATCGGATAATGCAGGCCCACGTTGACATGTCTGTACTGAATTTTTTACCTGCCGAAATTATGTATCTAATGTTCTTCAATGCAGTTCCCAAAACATTGGGAAATGTGCCATGGAAATTATATAATTGTAGACAAGGCAATAGAAACATTAGTGTATTTTATCATAGTTAGCTGTGTTTTATCAATTATCATTCTAGAAGGTAACATTATTGGTGAAAAATATATTACTTATTCAGCGTTAAGATCAAAGGTATTGACGACATTTCAACACACCTCCATATTTGATTTTGTGTAGGTTGTGTTTCTCAGTCTTTCTTTGACGGTTTTCGTTGTCTTGTTTTTTCTTTTTTTTTATTAACAGATTGGTTTTTTTTTTGTCTTTTTAAATTCCTCTTTTACACTATATCTCAATATATAGCAGCCTAAAAGACAGACTGAGTAAGCCCTGTTGTAATACATTTCAGTAAAAGGTTATTGTTATTTTACAGTCTAATCATATGGATTAAAAAAAAATGGATTATGTGGGGAAATTTAAGGGTATAGGAAGAGTGCAAATTATATACTTCAGATTTATAGATATTAATGTACTGCTAGTGGTGAATATATGTATTAAGAAACAAAATGATATATGGCCAGAGCACACAAGACTATAAATTTTTCACTGCACAATAACACAACGGCGGTATGTATATGTCTAAGACCATCCTGTATTATTTTATACAGACTATGTATCAACAAGGTATTGGTATCTTCTATATTTATTGAAAAACAACGAGACGTTCATTGACATAACCCTGGTTCAGAAAGTTTCTGCTCAGACAATTGTTACGTTTTAAACAGGTTAAGTAGTAAATGCTCTCAAATATATTTTTGTATGGATATGCTGACAATAAATAATCGATTGATCAGTTTGTGTAATGAATAACGTGAGCCCAGTTTGAAAACTCAGTCATTTGAAATTGTATCTTTATAGTTTTGATAAAAAGAAAATAAATATTATTTTCACTTAAATGGACCCTTTTCTGACATTTCGTATGCATTAATGCGATGTACTTACATTTTGTCTGAGATAGTAATCATTCGGTTTTCTTTCATTTCACAGTTTTGACCAAGCACTCTAAAAAGACGAAAAACAAATAAGTCGGTAACACATCATGCGATATCAACTACAAACAAAATATAATTGACTTGTGCGCTGTAAGAATGATATTAACTGTAGCTTTACATTTGTTTTATAAGAGAAAAACAATAATTTTCAAATGTTTTTTAACAGGTTTTTATCCAAGGAATAGCTAATAAGGGACCTACAGAACTAATCTAAAATGGTTTTATGGAAATCTTATCTTTCAAACGAAAACATTCCTACACGATCTTAATATTTCCACTTGTTTAACTAATTATTTTAAAAATCACTTTATCGCAATCGTCTGCCATAACTAGACATAACACATGTTTCAACGAAATGTTGACGTCACAATAGAACGTTAAATACGCCACAAAGGAAAAGTAGATATCAAATAGTCGTTTGTTCATAATGACCATATGTTCTCAATTTTCGAAAAGAGGAAAGAGATATTAAGGGGGCGATACAAAACAAACAAATGTCGCGGATTAATGGTAAAAGCATTTGATTGACACTAACAAAACTGCAAATGAAGACATTTTTAATATAGGTCATTCCCTTTTTCATATCACATTATATTTGAAATTGTGTTTTACATAATATGATTTACATCCAGTAAACATATTCCTACTTTAATAATAACAATGATTTCAAGTTCGATATAAGTTTAAAGCATTCACTGACCGCTCAATTTTTAAAACGTGGAAGCAGCCATTTACACACATTGTCATCACCTTCGAAACAAAATCTATTGTATAATTTGGCCTTTCTTAAATTCTTATATAATGATAATACTTGATTTATCAAACTTCTAAACAAATGTTAAGAAAAATGCTTACAAATACTTGAAATTAACATTCATGAAGGCATTCTTCTCTATTACAGTGTTATTGTTTTCGTCAAGGATCATTACTATTGGTCTGCAAAAGATGTAGAAAATTAATCTCAACTGAAACATCAATGAACTTGTAAGAGAATGCTAAATCTAGTCAATCTAAGTTGTTTGTAAAAATAAGTTTCTTGCATTTGTAGAAATAGTATTTTACACATATTACATGTGTGCTAGTATCTTAATTATGGTTTCTGTGTGTGTTACATTTTAGTGTTGTTTCGTTGTTCTCCTCTTATAATGCATTCACCTCGGTTTAATTTTGTTACCCCGATATAGTTTTTTGTTTATGAATTTATGAGTTTTGAACAGCGGTATACTACTGTTGCCTATACTTATATCGGCGGCGAAAAAAAAGATAAGGAATAGTTCGTTCGTATAGTGTACTGTTACACTACTGTCGCATTTGCTGATTCAAAATATAAGAAATTATTATAAATTAAGGAATGTATCTCCCTCATGCAAAGCTCTGATTCCTTTCACGGATTTGGCTTTACTTTTTGGACCTTTTGGATTATAGCTCTTCATCTTTTATATAAGCTTTAGATTTCAAATATTTTGGGCACGGGCATCACTGAAGAGACATGAATTGTCGAAATGCGCATCTGGTGTAAGAAAATTGGTACCGTTAATTTTATTACACCGCTGTCACATGTTAGGAGGGGGGGTTGGGATCCCGCTAACATGTTTAACCCATCCATATTATTTATGTATGTGCTTGTCCACAGTCAGTAGCCTGTAATTCAGTGGTTGTTTATGTGTTACATATTTGTTTTTCGTTCATTTTTTATGCCCCATCTACGATAGAAGAAGGGTATTATGTTTTCTGGTCTGTGCCTCCGTTCGTCCGTCCGTGCGTCCGTTCGTCCTGCTTCAGGTTAACGAATTTGGTCAAGGTAGTTTTTGATGAAGTTGAAGTCCAATCAACTTGAAACATAGTACACTTCTGGCGTATGAAATGATCTTTCTAATTTTAAAGCCAAATTAGACTTTTAACCCCAATTTCACGGTCCAATGAACATAGAAAATGAAAATGGAAGTTTCAGGTTAAAGTTTTTGGTCAAGGTAGTTTTTGATGAAGTTGAAGTCAAAACAACTTGAAACTTAGTACACATATTACCTATTGTATGATCTTTCTAATTTTAATACCAAATTAGATTCCTTATCCAATTTCAAGGTCCATTGAACATGGACAATGATAGTGCGAGTGGGGCATCTGTGTACTTCATTCTTGTTTTATATAAAACAAGGGCGTTAGTTTTCTCGTTTGAATTGTTTTACATTGTCATATCGGTGCCTTTTATAGCTGACTATGCGGTATTGGCTTTGCTCATTGTTGAAGGCCGTACGGTTACCTATAGTTGTTAATTTTGGTATGTTGTGAACAGTTGTCTAATTGGCAAGTATACCACATCTTCCTTTTTATAGTAATATTAAAGACTGAAAATATTAACGTTGATTGCAAGTGTAGAACAATTATTTATCAAGTCAACGACATGGGTATCTATCAAATTGGATGAAAACAATGCATAACCTTTTTCTCTCAATTACCACGGACGGAGAAAATATCCATCTATTAGATCAGTAATTTTTGTGTCTGCCCTTCCATTCTGTCACTCCAAATTTCAAACAAACGGGTAAAAATTGTATCGAATAGAGAAAATCGAGTGCACCTTTTTATGTTAGGGCGTGTTTGAGGTGTATATTTTGTCTTTAAAACGTACCAAGCAGGAATATTTGAAATATCATCTCGCTTCAGATTCTATCCTTTTTATATATCAAATCTACAGATTAAAATTGAGAATGGAAATGGGGAATGTATCAAAGAGACGACAACCGGACCATGGAAAAAAACAACAGCGGAAGGTCACCAACAGGTCTTCAATGTAAGGAGAAATTCCCACACCTAAAGGTGTCCTTCAGCTGGCATAATGAACGACATACTAATTTTCAAATTGTGCACAAGAAACTAAAATAAAATAATACAAGACTAACAAAGACCGGAGGCTCCTGACTTGGGACAGGCGCAAAAATGCGGCGGGTTAAACATGTTTATGAGATCTCAACCCTCCCCCTATACCTCTAGCCAATGTAGAAAAGTAAACGCATAACAATACGTACACTTAGAATTCAATTCAAGAGAAGTCCAATTCTGATGTCAGAAGATGTAACCATAGAAAATAAACAAAATGACAATTATACATAAATAACAACAGACTACTAGCAGTTAACTGATATGCCAGCTCCAGACTTCAATTAAACTGATTGAAAGATTATGATTTCATCATATGAATATCAGGCACAAACCTTCCCGTTAGGGGTTTAGTATCATACCATCAGAACAATATGAGAAGAACATAACCAGTGTCATGCGAACAACTGTTTTTTTAATAAATGTGTGTAGCTCCGATGCAAAGACCCTATAAGTGAATCAATATTAACGCCAACATATGCAATCTTTTATGACCTGACAACAGTATCGTAACTATATCCCTTCTTAATAAGTCTATTTAAAGGTTTGTAAGTTTATGCGGTGAATACTTACATTTTTGTGCTTTATAAAGAATATTTCCATAAAAAATTGGATGTGAAATACCTAAACGTATAATAAGTCTGCATGTTGAGCTATATTTAAGAATGGTGTTCTTATACCGATTGACTAAATAACATAAAAAAATCACAATACGAATAGATGAAATATATGGGTGACCCGTCTAGTAAAATACCTGTCTAATCACAAAATCAGGGTAGGTGTGTTCGAATAACTATTTTTTTTATTAAAAGTACTTGATGACAGTCTTTTAAGTTGGATGATGAAAATGCATATCTTCGAGAAAAAAAAAATTGTGTGTGATATCTAGGGTTTATTATCATCATTCACTGAACATTTTCGTCTGCCCTTCCACGAATTCTTTGATTAGAATTTTGTTTAAGAATTTTCGAAAAATCAATCTTACAACCGATTAGAAAATAGTTTTTAGTTAAATCCATGCAGACAAGATAAAGTCATTAACTGATGCTCATTAGCTAGTAGATACAAATGTCTTTTAAAATACAACTGACATAATGGGATCGTAATGGTGCTATGTGAATAAATTTATCGGTTTTCAGGAGCAACATTGGCAGCGCGTCATCCCTACATTGGCTTCCATTTCTTCGATTGTGAAAATGAACATATTTTTCCCGTTTGAATGGTTTTACACTAGTAATTTTGAGGCCCTTTATAGCTTGTTGTTCAGTGTGATCCAAGGCTCCGTGTTGAAGGCCGTACATTGACCTTTAATGGTTTACTTTTTTAAAATTGTAATTTTGATGCAGAGTTGTCTCATTGCCACTCACACCACATCTTCCTATATCTAATGTACTGGTGTAATGGGGAGATGATTGTGACAAAGTAGAATCCTGACTGTCCTGACTTGGTACAGGTATTTTCTCACTTCTCACTTGTATGACAGTTGTATCAAATTCCATATTTATGTTTCTTCTTTATGATTTTGATTTTAATAAACATTTCATTTTAATGATATTAATTGCAGGATTAAAAGTTATAAAAAAGAGGTCAAAGATACCACAGTTATATTCAAACGTTTTTTTCTTCTCTAAAGTTATGTTGTTGTCTCTTTGACACATTATCCATTTCTCAATTGTATTTAAGTAAAGCATCGTGTTACATGCTAACAAGGTTAACTCACTTATAAAAACTAATTAGAAAAAGCCTTTATTTTGGACATGAAATCGGAAGAATAGTCTTAATTTAGAGACACAATGAATAAGCATTGATTCATGGAAAACAAACCCTTCTCAAACATAATTGAGATTGATTTATAACGTTACGAGTGTGTCTCCATAACCACCAAATTAAATATCCACGAAAATGAACGTTTTTCTCAATAGACGAAAATTGATATCAACGCAAATGAGTCCCCTGAAACTTTGCAGTTTTTGGTCATTATCTTGAATATTATTATAGATACAGATAAACTGTACACAGCAAAATGATCAGCAAAGTAAGATCTACAAATAAGTTAATATGACCAAAATTGTCAATTGACCCCTTTAATAACAATCTTTCACAATTTGTTCATCATATTTCCTTACTTTAAAAAATCTTCTTCTCTAAAACTACTCAACCAAATTCAACCAAACTTCAACTGAATGATCTGTAGGGGGTATAAAATAAAGTTTGTGTTTTATTTTCTATTTCGTCAAAAAACATGGCCGTCATGGCAAAAAGTAGAACACAGGGTAAAATGCAGTTTTAGGCTTATATCTCAAAAACTCCAGCATTTGGTGAATATGAAATCATCACGGGTCAATATTTGTTTTGCAGATGGCGACAGATATAATTCGATTATCATAACTACATCCACGTCCCCTTTTTTTATGTGTGACCTACAGTAACAGATCGCTGGATTATTACTTACATGAACAAGAAGACGGATAAAGGCAACAGTAGTATACCGCTGTTATTCCAGATATGGAGCAGGATCTGTTTACGCGTCTTTAAAACCTGAGGTCAACCCCAGTTTTCTGTAAGGTTCGTGTTTTTGTCCTAATTTGCTTTGCATTATTAGGCCTTTAGTTTTCATTTTTAGAAATTTTAAGCTGCCTTTACGGTACGAAAAAATTCTCATGGTTAAAGGCCGCATATACATTAAACTGTGGCATACTGCTGGATTCCAGTCCATAAAAGTCGTAAAAGAAACAACTATGTCTTGATGTGTCCCTTAGCAATATAGAACTTTTTCAGACATTTATGAAATATCTTTTTCACATACGACGGATTTGATTCAACTGTTGTAACCCCAATCCTACCTTTTTCTCTCTAATGTAACCTACTGAATAAGACTTATCCCCGCTTTGAATTGACACGAATTCAAAATGAGGAAATCCTTAAAAACTGCCAAAATCCAGCGCCATCACTCAACCGAAAAAATGAAATATAACTGCCATTATCCTGACGTGGTGCAGCTTTTTTCAGAAAAATAATATGGATTAAACAAAGAACAAACTACACATTTTTTATATACAGTTATAAAGCAGTAATGTTATTGTATGTGTATCTTAACTTTGTAGTCAGTTGGGTTGTTTGTCTATGTTGTATTAGTACACAATTTTGGCTGCTGGATCCCAAGTATTGTCCCAATAATAAAGTATGTCTGTTTATTAACTTAACAGAAATATGCACTACTGAAGTAAAAGAGGGAGTATAAGCTAGCAAGTAAAAACCGGGTCGGTAAAAAAGTCCGAAATATGGTCACTGGTTGATAACATTTGACTCTGACAATTTCTATGAACTTGCCTTTTTTAATTTTTACCTTGACCTCGGTTTTATTAGCATATAGATATAGGAAGGTGTGGTATGAGTGTTATTTAGACAACTCTCAATCCAAATAACAATAAAAGTAAACCATGATAGGTCAAGGTACGGTCTTTAACACGGTGCTTTGGCTCACATCGAACAACCAGCTATAAAGGACCCCAAGAAATACTAGTGTTAAAACCATTCAAACGGGAACTTGTTTATCCCCTAATGTCTACTTACAAAGCTGTTGTTGAAAGATTCACAAATGCTTCTGTTTCGATTTTCTTTAAGAATGGGTGTATTCCAATACTGAAATATAAATAAAATTTTAAAATTGAAATGAATAGTTCAAAAACTAAATCAACACACACAGCTGAAGGTTATTATACATGTACATGTATTGATACATATCTGTATGAAGTTGACGAATAAATATTATCGATAGTGTTATACAAAATTGAATATGTATTGTCATCCAGTTATTATAATTAGTAAAATAAGTGGTTATTTTTACTGAAACTCACATTATTTGCATTGTATAAGGAATGTGGCGAACTTCATTATATGATCCTTTTTAAATTATATTCTTATTATTCATAAATTGTAATTCATGGTTTATAAAGGTATGTACAAATTTCACCCTGATTGGCACCCCACTTATTGATTTACGCGCCAGGTAAAAATCATGTGACAGACAGCACATGTTTTTTAATGTAGGTAAAGTGGTAAGGGTGAGGCTACCTAGATTTTGATATGAACAGACGCTTGTCTGCTGCAATTCAGTAATATAGTTGGTGATATATCATCATTGTCAATTCAGGACATGGAGTTGCACAGGACAATATATTGAATTTCCTCAGGTAAGAACATTTCTTTATATTTTTAAAGGTGTTATCATTTACTTGTCAGTTTGACATATCAAACAGACCCGGAGTCTGTTCATTCACGTGGCGGTCAATTTATGGTTTTAAAACTTGTTTTCATTTGATTTTAAATTTATTTGGGGTTAAATTATTTTTTTCAGGGGTTCGGTCCATGCAGTTTTATGCTCAGTTTTGGAGTGGCAACGTTTAAATATACAGACAACGTACGTCCCATTTATTGACACAGATCTTCCCAAATACCAGTTGTGGGGTTTTAATAGTTTAACGTATCGTACAACGACTAATATATATATATATATATATACAACTCGTCTAAACATCAACCCAACAATGTTAGATCTGTAAATTTGCATATATATATTATGTCGCAGGAATTACGTATTTCCGTTTATAGAACTTGTTATTAGTTTCACCCGAAGTTGGTATTTGTACGAATGAATACCGATAGTGAAAAATTTTGTAAAGTGAAAGTATGATAATATCTGAAGTTTCAACATCCTAGATCTTGACCGCAAACAGAGTGTACGGTAGCAGATGTCATGATACATTTTTCTTATTAGTTTCAATTTATACTTATTAACATTGAGTTGTTTATGTTGGTAATTTGTATTCATTTGCGTGTTATAATTGTGTTTAGTTTTGTTTGATTTGATTTTGTCTTTCTTTATATTCTTGACATTAACTGTGTCAGACAAAACTAATAGAAGAGGGACGAAAGATACCAAAGGGACAGTCAAACTCGTAAATCTAAAACAAACTGACAACGCCATGGCTAAAAATGAAAAAGACAAACAGAAAAACAGAAAAACAATAGTACACATGACACAACATAGAAAACTAAAGAATAAACAACACGAACCCCACCAAAAACTAGGGGTGATCTCAGGTGCTCCAGAAGGGTAAGCAGATCCTGCTCCACATGCGGCACCCGTCGTGTTGCTTATGTGATTACAAATCCGGTAAATAGTCTAATTCGGTAGGTCAAATTCATGAAAGGGAAGGGGATTGTAGTTACGACGTAAGGAACATATCCGATATCATTTGTGAAAGGGTTATTCCATAACGGTCAACCAACTCGTGATGGTGTCCGTAAAATTTACGAAGGGATGATTTCAACTTCACCATTTGGAACTCTTGGTTTAATAGCTTCCTTGTGAGCAGTAACCCTCTATCAAGAAAATCATGATAGGCAAGGCAAGCATAATAGGTGAGATGTCGACAGAAAAAGATAAGGTATTGTGATTTTGTCTCGAATATGAAGAAGAAGATGTGGTATGCTTGCCAATAGGACAACTGTCTACAAAAGACCAAAATGACACGGACATTAACAATTATAGGTCACCGTACGGCCTTCAAAATTTGAAGCACACAGCTCATTTGTTTCGATACAACAATGTCTTCATATTGCATATGGCTAAAAAAAATTAACAAAGACTGTGAGGAAGGATTTATATTGAAGATCACTTTTGAATGTATTCAAATATTTATACTCGAGGTTTACAAACAGGTGCTAAGTTGAATTCAAATTTATTACTAATAATTTCAAATGAGTTTTATTTAATTTGTTAAAGAAAACATTTATTATATAAATCATTTCTACCTATTGTCTAAATATTATAAATTATAAAAAGTACTTACATATAATGTAAAAGTGGAAGATTGACGAAACCATGTTTCTCTATCACTTTTATGGGGTTTCCGTCCAAAAATCTGATGCAAATATAAAGTGCTCAACTATATTAGTATTGATGTGCACATTGTGACAGTTATATGTGTACATGAGAAAAAACATTGAAAAACTTATAGCGATGCATTTTGAAGATTTGAAAATTTCCCTATTAGACATAGTAAAGAATTGTATCAACATCAGTTATACATATTTTAAGATTGATGAATGTTTTATTTTGAATACTATATATCTAAATTAAGTCTGCATAAAACAGTTATTTTTTTCATATTGGCAAAAATATATATTGAGAATACACTGCGTAAAGCTTTTTTCTTTAAATATTTCTATCTACATATTTGTTGAATGAATTATTAAGCATCAGCAAGCACGACTGCAAATTTTGGAATGACACACATTTACTGATATTATCAATTTAATTAAAAAAAGTTATGAAAATTCTATCAAACAAAATATAAACAATCATGAGTTATAATTTTTATATAAATTAAATATTTCAGAATAGACAATTAAATTACAAACCGCGACACAAATTTTGCAAAACTTCTTCAGATTGTTATCATAAAAGAAACAACACTTAGAAACTAAGTGATTTTATCCGTTTTGAAACCAAATATCTTCATTCTCAACACGATGTCCAACGATTAGACAAAATTTAATGCTTTTTTTCATCTTTGGTCTGAATGTGCGTTTACGTGACTGATCACGCTTGACCAATCTGTCTTATTTATCTTGACGGTCTTGATAATTCTCACATTCCTCCAGTAACTATCGATCGGAATGATGAATGACCATCTAATGCGTCAATTTCAGTAATAACGACCATTTCACACTGATGTCTGGCTGTTGGTGATTGTTTACTGAGATTTCGGGTACAAAATACCTCTCTCTTTTACATAAACCCACATGAAGAAAATCAAACCATTAAGCGAAAACACCCAATTCCTGTGAAGCTAATCTGCTCTTTGGTCGGGTTGTTGTCTTTTTGACATATTCCTTATTTCCATTCTCAGTTGTACATCATTCATTAATATAGTAACTTAATTCAAAACTTACATATTACGTAATAAAATATCTTTAAACATATTTGCTGTAATTCTTGTCAAATTGTTGTTTACAAGGTGTCTAAAAAAATATCATGTTGCAAATCTAAATTTAAGCAGTTTATTATTTTTTGTATGCATTGAACATAATGCCAATTACCTATTTAATACTATGTGGAAAACACAGCGTCCTTCTCGTTGGCTAAATAAGGTAATATTTAACGTGATTTATTTAACCACAGAAATATTTTGTGATTAGTACATATTGATTTGTTATTGCTGTCTGCTAAATAAAAGAATTCGTTCTGAAACTCAATGTGCTTTTTTTTTATGCTTCGATACTTGGTTCTGTACTAACTCATCACGTTAATGTGCTATTGTGAAACATGTTTGTATGCTCGTCTTTCATTTTTCCTATGTGCATTATCTATATGCTTTATGTTTCTTTGATACATATATGAGATTATTGACATGGTTCTGTACTTATAAATCCCGTCATGGTGTTATTGTACTATGGTGCATTTGTGTATTCTTGTTTTTAATGTTTGCTTATCTGCGTAGTATATATACCATTGTGTGCTACTGAGTTACAGATCTGTTTCATGTACTTTTTGTGATTGAACACAATGTTGACTGCTGATTTTGACGTTTTTACCTATTATGTCTATTTGTTTTGTTAACGCATCGTTGTCAATATACAGGAATTTGATGCAAATGTCACACAAGAGAGAGGTCTAGCTAGCGATAAAACAAGGTTGAATCCAACATTGTCTACTTAAGAAAATGTATGTTCCAAGTCAGGAATATGACAGTTATTTTCTGTTCGTTTGATGTGTTTGAGCTTATGACTTTGCCATTGGCTTTTCCGTTTCGAATTTCCTGGCAGTTCGGTATTTTTGTTATTTGACTTTTTTTTCATTACTCCCTTTTATGTCATTTATTTACAAAAACTTACAATGATACACCAGATTTAGTTGCCATGTTCACAAAGCTGTCTGAATCAATTATCCTTATGTTATTGTCATTCAAATATCTAAAATGAATTGGCCATTTTAAGACAACATTAAATAAGACAAATTACAAAAATCATCAACACTTCACAAAACACAAATGTTGAATCTTTGGTAAATGGCGAATTGGTCGGTGTACAGAAATGCTGACCCGACATTTATATTTCAGCAAATCTTGAAGAAAATCCTTCCGACTTATGTCACCAATATTAATTTTAAAAAAACATTCACGAGAACAGCTGGTCTGTGGTGTCGAAATGAAACCAAAACAAAATAGATATATAGTTTAATATAACTTCTTTTAACCATAGTTTATAACCTGGAGTGCAATCGTTTTCGTTTGATGATGTTGTTAATGAGTGTTTCTCGTTTAATTTGTATATAGATTATAACATTGGGTATCCTGTTTGTATAGATTTACAAAGATCATGCAAAGTTCTAATTCTAATCACGGATTTGGCTTAACTTTTTAGACCTTTTGGATTATAGCTCTTCATCTTTTATATAAGCTTTCGATTTCAAATATATTGGCCACGAGCATCACTGAAGAGACATGTATTGCCGAAATGCGCATCTAGTGCAGGGAAATTGGTACCGTTAATGTTATTACTACCACTGTCGATGCCTCTGCTGGTAGACTGTTAGTCCCCGAGGGTATCACCAGCTCAGTAGCCAGTATTTCGGTACTAGCATAATATACGGATTTCTTTTGTGTTATTAAAACTTGCTATTACAAAATTTTAGAAATTATTTTAAATTAAGGAATGTATCTCCCTCATGCACAGCTCTGATTCTAATCACGGATTAAGCTTTACTTTGTAGACCTTTTGAATTGTAGCTCTTCATCTTTAATATAAGCTTTGGATTTCAAATATTTTGGCCACGCGCAACACTGAAGAGACATGTATTGTCGAAATGCGCATCTGGTGCAGGAAACTTGGTACCGTTAATGTTATTACACTTGTAATTTTTTGTCCCTTTATAGCTTGCTATTGGATGTGAGCCAAGGCTCCGTTTTGAAGACCGTACTTTGACCTCTAATGGTGTACGTTTACAATTGTGACTTAGATGGAAAGTTGTCTCATTGGCACCCATACCACATCTTATTATATCTATATTCGTATTGTATATGTTTTTGATATGCCAATTTTCAATCAATGGTTGACAGATGATTTACTTAAATAGTGCTCTGGTCTTCCGAATGCCTTAAATGAGAATAGTATGTGGCATATTAATAAGAAGTTGCGATATTATTGCTATTGAGACAATTTTCTACCAGAGACCAGCTGAAGTAGTAATAAGATATACATCACCGTATGTCTTCAACAATGATTACAACCCAAGCTACATAGCATATGGTATCCATTTGACATTAACTCGATATCCTTCACGGAACAATACTATACAAATTACTTACATAGTTTCTAGTCTTGAAAGATTGACGAAAGCATCTTTCTCTATGACTGTGATCTGGTTTCCAATAAGATCACTGTGCAAGAACAATTATAAGATTATATTATGGTTGGTACAACTGTATGAATTTGTATTGTTATATATTAGCAAACATTATAAAATAGAGTGGAAAGAAGTGTAAATTAAACATATGTTGGCGAAAAGACATCTTGACCAAAAGGAAAAAGACGAAAACACCACTAAAGCCTGTGAAAGAGGGACGAAAGATACCAAAGGGACATTAAACTCGTAAATCTAAAACAAACTGACAACGCCATGGCTAAAAATGAAAAAGACAAACAGAAAACAATAGTACACATGACACAACATTCAACATTCAACATTCAACAACGGACATATATAAGAGATATATTTTAATCATAAAACATTCTGCACCTAGAAGTTTGGTTCAGTCTAACCCATCATGTGTTTGGGCTCCAGAACAGAAATGATTGTTGAGTGCAGAATGCACTGAACAATTGTTTTGTTAGGGGGTATTTTTACCATACAGCCTTTTCCTTGAGAGTGGATTTAAGATAACAAATACCATCTAGCACGTGTGGCTTATTAAAGTTAGCTTATTAATATATGCCCTATGGAAATAGATTTTAATGATGTTCAGATTTACCGAAGTCGTCTTCATTTGTTTTTACTACCATATGGTCGATAACGTTTTGCAACGAGCCGTCCATTTTCTCAATGTAACAAAAACCCATTAGTAAATAGTTTTCAAAGGTACCAGGATTATTATTTAATACTCCAGACGCGCGTTTCGTCTAGATAAGACTCATCAGTGACGCTCAGATCAAAATAGTTGTAAAGTTGTAAAGAAATACAAGTTGAAGAGCATTGAGGACCCAAAATTCCAAAAAAAGTTGTGCAAAATACGGCTAGTAAATGTTTCGTTTGTAGCGTTTTTTAAACAATGCATTTTTGACACATATAAAAAAATGAAACATTAAAGGATCCAGAATAAAAAGTAAGTATCGTTTTTGAAAGATAAGGTTTTTACAAAACGTAAGTATCTATATAATGCTTCAAACCAATCTAGTGGCTTTTTATAGGAGTATTCTTCCCCTAAATATTTTATATTATGCTCATATTATTTCAAAATGTCTTATATGCCAAATATTCTTTTCTTTGTTATCGTCATATTAATTTTTAAAGATATACATGTATCTAGTTTGTACTGTGTTAGAATTGATTTGGAATTTCCACGACCGTGCAGAATGTTTTATGCAGGGTGATTGCTATGTTGTCATACACCTATGCTAAATTGTCAGTGTTACAGAATTTGAGACTGCATAAGAAAGTTACAGGATACTAAAACTATTTTCGGAGTCTTTATCCCGTACGATTTATATAGACAAAGTATTGTATTAGAGAATTAAAATAATTGAGAAGTCGAAATCGTCCTGTTTGTCATAGATTTTAGTATTGAGTCGTCCATTTGTGTCAATATTGAGGAATAGATCAAGGTATGCAGCAGTCCGTCTAGTATCAGTAGTATCCATAATTTCAAGTTCACTGGGATATATAAGGTGTAAGGTCTGACTAAAATATGGGTTATTCAGCGATGGGAAATCTTCAATATATCTGAAAATAAAATAAAAGAAATCCGCAAAGTGCTTTTTCTTTTTGTCTTTTAGAAGGATGATTCATATAAGTACCCCGAAAAATCGGCCAGTAGGGTGCACAATTTGACAACATTTATTTGGATTTAAAGTTAATTTTCTTTCGAAATGTAATGTGGCGCCCGGGGTGTTTGATTTTGCGTGAGTGAGTGAATTCGTTTCGGAATAAGCTTTTTAGCGGAGTGCAGTGTGATTGGTACAGGAAGAAATTTGATGTGTGTGGCTTCAAGAAAATTTAATACGATGTTATGATCTCAGAATTTCCTGCATGTTTTGGTACAGTTTGGTACATTATTAAATACTAAGTTTGCATTCTTTTTGATTATATAAACAAATACTTACATGGATTGTAGGTTTGGAAGATTAGCGAAGGCTCGTTTCTCTATTACTGTGATAGGGTTATAGTTGAGAAAACTGCAAAGGAAATCAATTATTTGACCATAAATTGCTCTAACCGACATATACTCATTTATACAAAATAGGACGAAAAGATAGAATAGGCTAAATAAATAATTAGTGTTCAAAGGACATCTTGACCAAAAAAAAAACAAAGGCGAACAAGAAATATCAAAGCACTGCAGTACCGAACATCAGATGACCACACATTCTTGTGGATGGTCAAAAGCACTTATCTCAGAAAACAATATCACATATCTCTTCACCTGAAACTAAGGTTTATGTACAGAGGGATATTTTTTTTTCTGAGACAAGTCCGTGCGTGGATGTTGAATAAATGACAGGAAATTCAACCTCACCGGAATAACTATTATAGTGCATTGATACAAATCAGTATACACTGATTTGTTGTTATATCATATTAAAATAACTGTAACATGTATACATGATGTCCATCCATTTGTATATCATTCTATTAATCTATTCTAATAATAGTGCAATGCAAGTGCATGGTGGACACTTTTCTGTAAAAAGTTGATTTTTCTAAAAGATTGGATATGAGTTGGCATTCATATTTTCCGCAAACACAATTACAGAGTTACCGGTCCTCGTTGATATTGTCGTAAAACGTTCTTTAAGATATTCTTCCGCATGCTTTAACACAATTTTTGGTACGTGTTCGTTGATATTATCAATGATTTTTTACTTATCATTCTTATATATATATATATACAGTAGCATGGGTTCGAATCCCGGGGACGGAAGAACCAAAAATTTGCGAAAGCAAATTTACAGATCTAACATTGTTGGGTTGATGTTTAGACGAGTTGTATATATATATATATATATATACATATATCTAACTACTAAACATTTTTATATTATTAATTTATATTATCAACAAAAATATTTTTATCAGTATTCATTGAAGAGATGTATTTATATCAAACGATAAGAAATGTTATTTTGCACTCGTTTATGTGCGCGTATATATCATGTCTATAGATCGGTTAAAAACCCAAAACTAATTAACATAATGAAAATCTAGACGATAACAATACACCGGAATGACCTGAAGGTCATCGCGATGAAATAAAGTGTACGAACCATTGAGTTAGTATAGTAGTATGCATGAAAAAAGTAAAAACACAAAAATGCTGAACTCCGAGGAAAATTCAAAAAGGAAAGTCCAAAATCAAAAGACAAAATCAATAGTCAAAACACATCAAACAGCTGTCATATTCTTGACTTGGTATAGGTATTTTTTAATGTAGAAAATGGTTGATTGAACCTGGTTTTATAGCTAGCTAAACCTCTCACTTGTATGACAGTCGCATCAAATTCCATCACATTGTCAACGATGCGTGAACAAAACAAACATACTCGAAGAGTAAAAATGTCAAAAATAGGAGTACAGCAGTCAATATTGTGTTTTCATCTTAATCACTATAAAAACAACAAATGTAACGAAGAAGCACAAAAAAGCATACATCAAATTTAACATACTCATTTTGCTTATCTTATTCGACTTTATTTATCTATGTAAAGTCTACCCGTAAAGGATGGAAGGTTTTCAGTACTGATGCGAAATTGCGCGTTTAAAATTCCCACAGGTAGACATAAAACAATTTTTTCGTTCAAAGTATGACGGCATACATAAATGCAGAGTCACGTAAAGTAGATATTAACCAAAAAAAAAGACTTAACAGTAAAAGTAATAATAAATAAAATAATTGTGTGGTTCACAGTATGACGGGATACATAAGTACAGTTTCACGTCGGGAGTATAAAACAATTAGTGAATGGTTAATAAACATGTATATGTACTGTAATACTTTTTAAATATGTTCAAAAGGCTATTAATTTTGACAAAATTACATATGGTAGATATAGGAAGATGTGGTGTGTTTAATTGACAAAACAGAAACAAAGCATCATTGTGTGAAAAGAAAGTAAACTAAACGATAGAAATGTAAAACGATATATGAGAAGGTTATTCTAATGAGTTGCTTCATAACAAAATATGGTCACGGACCATTTTTTTATACTACAACATAAAATGAAAATAAATAGATTCTTTTAGACATAATATATTTTCGGAGTTACCCTACCTTAGCGCGTTAATGATAAGAAAAGAAAAAAAGTATTATTCTCTTTTAATTAATACCAATAATCATATGATACATGTAAGACAAAATAAATATTTGTATCTAGTATATAAAAATTCTGATAAATAAATAACATCGTTTGTCGATTTTATATAGAATTAAACCATTTTGTTTTGCTATTTACAGAAAACGATGACGGTGATACTATCAAAACAGAAAAGATTGACCAATATGACCCCTACAGAAAAAGATGGTAAGAAAACATACTACACAGTTTCAGTTCAATACTTAAAACATTGGTGTAGCATTGTCTGCTTTATGGTCGGGTTGTTGTCTCTTTGACACATTCCTCATTTCCATTCTCAACTTTATTAAGTTCCGAGTATATCTTACTACAGAAATACAGAAAGATTCATTTTTTTTATTATACCAAATAAAGCGTCGGTATCGCATCTGATAGACTATTTAAGGCGAAACGGTAGTATTTCCTGGCAAATAGGAATAATGATAGCCATTTTAGAGTTCTCACCACTTTTTAACACTGCTTGAAACTCTACATATACAGTTCAATTGAAACATTCAGAAATAAACTTGAATATCATAGATATAAGAAGACGTGATATGAGTGCCAATCAGAAAGCTCTCCATACAAGTAACAATTTATTAAAGTAGACCATTATAGGTCAAAGTACGGCATTCAACACGGAACCTTGACTCACACCGAACAGCAAGCTATAAAGGGCCCCAAAAATAAGTAATGTAAAACCATTCAAACGGGAAAACCAACGGTCTAATCTATATAAAAACCGTTTACTTCTTTTTGGCTACCTATTAATCCTAAGTCCACTAGTGTTTTATGTCTTAATTCAAACAGTGAATACGAAATGCTCAAACATTCTCAAATAATCATTTTCTCTTGCATGTAAAAATAATTTCAACTTTTTCTACATCTGATTTATCCCTCTGTTCGGAAAAGTATGATCAGTAGACAATGTATGTTTGTCCAATCACACTGTTCATATACATTGACTCAAGATCAACAAAAGAGCACCCTAAATTCCGGAATGTAAATACCACCGAGCTGCCTCTAATCTCTGGATAACACCTGCCAGGAAGTTAGTGTTTCAGTTATGACATAATTAAATGAACCATTCGTGTGATTTTATAATTCCATGTCTATATTATTATGTTATTTTGGTAATAAATCTAAGATTTCCCTTTTAAAATACAAATAGAAACTTCACCACTATGTTTAAATGGGGTTATAGTCAAAACAAATCAAATAAAAAAAATTGTCGCATAAACATTAAGTTGTGACATATACTATAATATATATACGATAGATATAGGAAGATGTGGTGTGAGTGCCAATGAGACAACTCTCCATCCAAATAACAATTTAAAAATTAAACCATTATAGGTTAAAGTACGGCCTTCAACACGGAGCCTTGGCTCACACCGAACAACAAGCTATAAAGGGCCCCAAAATTACTAGTGTAAAACCATTCAAACGGGAAAACCAACGGTCTAATTGTATGCTGCCGGAAAATATAAAAGTTATTTGTATGAACTTTAATACAGGACAAAAAGCGAGGCTCTGCCGATCTTTTCTCCCGTTTCGTAGTGAGTACAAATAAATTTTATATTTTCCGACAATGTTGCTAAACGTGGAAGTTGGGTTATAGGAGACTTTATTTGTACATGTACAAGTAAAGCAAAACATTATTTGTATACCGGTTATTTGTACAATAGTTAGGTAATTGCAGGATCGCAAATATATTCTATAACATGTATAATTTATATAGTCATTGTAACAACTCTAATGACTTACATTCTAGAAACCTCGTTTGGAAATGCTTTTGGAACTTCTGTAACATTTGCACATGAAACTATATTAAGCAAGTGACTACTGCAAGTGCAAAGAGATCTCACGCACATCAATTGTTGTCTTTGGCATGTTACAACTTTTTCTTTTTCACAAAAAGAAGAGTTTGCAATAGTGCATAATGTAACTGAACATACTAATTTTAGTATATATTTATTACCCATGTCATACCTACAAAAGAAACAATATTTTAGTGAAATAGCTTCAGTTTAAGGCTTTTTGATCTTTGTCAGAACTGTTGTATTCATTTATTTTATAACAGTAAATTTTTTTTGTCGTTTTTGCTTCAAAAATCATAATCTCTAGCTTCGAGCGTGTGTTACATATGTATAAAGCCCCGCTTCGGATATCAAATTTATATATTTTCTTATAAAAATCGAAATAATTCTATCGTACCATGTTCTATGCTCATATTGACATGATTATCCATCTTAAAATAAGCAAAAACATTTTATGATAGAGTTTTATTGATATTTCTTCTATGCGTCGACATAAAATGATTACTAAATGTCAAAAGAGGTAATATGTTTCCTATAATTCTACTAAATAAATTAACTGAACTGAAGAGATGCATATAATTGTTGATTCATACAGAATCTGGACGTAAATAAGTGTTACTCGTTATTCCGACTGTTTTGTTGAAGAAGTAGCTTTGATATGCTGGTTTAGTGGTTATAACAATGATCAACATTACCTTTTAGATAGGGAACACACATTTTTAGGACATAAGAAGTTTTATCCATTTTCATGTGTTATAGGGATTAGCTGTGGCTCACCTGCGGGTGCAGGGTTTTACTACTGCGTTGAAGACCCATTGGTGGCCTTAGGCTGTTTTTTCCTCTTAGTTCGGGTTGTTGTCTCTTTGACATAATCATCAATGTTGTTCAAAATTTTATTGTATATTGGCAATCTCCAAAGTTTTCACAGCGGCACGTCGACTCCAACTTGACCCTTTTCATTTATTGTAAAATTCAATGTGTTTTATAAGAACTTTAATCATTTTTAAATAACTTCTTGAGCGGTTTTATCCCTGCAAAGTTTCAATTCACTCAAACATCAACATGTCATACACTCGATGTAGTTAATATAGAGCACAAAATGCTCCTCTGACATATAACCCTACTAGACCAGGGGACGACGTAGCCATAATGAGTTCTATGCGAAAATCTCAAGAACAAAGTCGGGCAAATATAGACACTACAACATATGTAGCTACCTAGATACAAACTAAATGTGAAAATGACACGTCTATAACATATGTGCTTAACCTCAAAGCGATATCAGGCACAATGAAGGCAGCAAGTAGAAAAGTCAAATCTGTGTGGTGTTAAAACATGATTACGTAGCACTAGAACTTTTACAATAAAATGGAGAATGGAAATGTGTCAAAGAGACAACAACCCGACCATAGAGCAGACAACAACCCGACCATAGAGCAGACAACAACCCGTCCATAGAGCAGACATAAGCAAAAGGTCACCAACAGGTCGTCCATGCCGCGAGAAATTCCCGCACCCGGGGGTGTCCTTCAGCTGACCCCTAAATAAATTTATATACTAGTTCAGAAATAAAGGCCATACTAAACTCAAAATTATACACAAGAAACTGTTGTTAAAATAAGACTAACAAAGGCCGGCGGCTCCTGACTTGGGACAGGCGCAAAAATGCGGCGGGGTTAAACATGTTTGTGAGATCTCAACCGTTTCCCTATACCTATAGACAATGCAGAAAAGTAAACGCATAAAAATATTCACATTAAAATTCAGTTCAAGAGAAGTCCGAGTCTGATGTCAGAAGATGTAACCAAAGAAAATAAACAAAATGACAATAATACATAAATAACATCAGACTCCTAGCAGTTAACTGACATGCTAGCTCCAGACTTTAATTAAACTGATTGAAAAAATATGTATTCATCATATGAATATCAGGCACAATCCTCCCTGTGAGGGGTTTAGTATCATACCATCATAAAATAAAATTGAGAAAGGAAAAGGTGAATGTGTCAGAGCGACAAAAACCCGACCATAGAGCAGACAACAGCCGAAGGCAACCAATGGGTCTTCAATGTAGCGAGAATTCTCGCACCTGTAGGTGTCCTTCAGCTGGACCCTAAAACATATGTATACTAGTACAGTGATAATGGACGTCATACTAAACTCCGAATTATACACAAGAAACTAAAATTAAAAATCATACAAGACTAACAAAGGCCTAAGGCTCCTGACTTGGAACATATATGAGAAGAACACAACCCGTGTCATGCCAACAACTGTTTTTTTTTAGATAAATACGTTTAGTTCCGATGCATAGACCCTAATATTAACGCCAAAATATGCAGTCTTTAAAGACCCGATAACAGTATCGTAACTATATCCCTTCTTAATAAGTCAAGCATATTATGCATTCAAATCTTTAGTCAAATGACTTCTAGTCTTTAAACATTTTAATTTAAATAAAACGGATACAAACGCTAGTTGTTGACGAGCAAATATCAGTCAAACACCTGAATAAAAAAAGCAAAACAGAATACTAGTAGAATAGTTTTTATTACAAATATATTAATGGAAATGCTCTGGAACTGTTTATGTGTAATATTATATTGGAAGTTGTCAATATACTAAGTCAAAACCAAACTGAACTACTTGATTAAACAAATTTGCAGTTAATTTCTACATCGCTCACCATCTGAAAGTTATACACCAATTGTACCCATAACTCAAATGAAAAATAACCAAATACACATTACCAATGCCTTCTCAAAACATTTAGTAACCCAAAACACTGTACAAAATACCTCAACTACCTCCGAGGATTGCCACACTACATTTATTTGCGTAGCTCATAATGACTGTACCAATACAAACACTTTCTCCAGGTCCACTCGCAATAGTTCGTAAAAAGTTACCGAAAGTAAAAATTCGAAATTACTCAATGAAACTATCTCAACTATGGTTAAAATTTACAAACGGCATAACCGATTCTGATTTAATACATGACACTCATTCTTACGCAATATTTCCGAAGTGTAACAACAATTGTTAAAATGTTGTATATATATACCTACTGGTCCCACCTCATCTTCTTGAACCTTCTATCAAAAGCGCGCGTGTTGACAAATTACTCATGTAGGTGTCTTGGCTGTGAATACTTGCACGGCTTTCTAAATTGTGAAGTAGCCGTAAATAGATCATCTATCAGCATTGCTGCCCCGACAATATTAGATAAAAGCAATAACAACGAATCCAAAAGCAACACTAAGGATGCCCTGTCGAACTCATCAAACCAGACAAAAGCAATAAATGGCAATGCAGAGCTCGCCATGCAAGCCAAGTGTTACAACAGAGTCCAGGATTTTGTGCAGAACTGGTACCCATACATATCATGCCTTAACAAAAATTTATAGTCCGAATTACATAGTAAGAAAACACATCTGCTGAGAGTGAACTCAATAGAGCTGAATAAGAATTTGACCAAACAAACAAAAAACTTGCCACTACAAAAGCATTCACGCAAACCTATAGGATAAATGTTAAAACGTGGAATGGTCTAAAGACCATTGGTTTTCCCGTTTGAATGGTTTTACACTAGTTATTTTGGGGCCCTTTATAGCTTGTTGTTCGGTGTGAGCCAAGGCTCCGTGTTGAAGGCCGTACTTTAACCTATAATGGTTTAATTTTTGAATTGTTGTTTGGATGGAGAGTTGTCTCATTGGCACTCACACCACATCTTCCTATATCTAATCGTATTCAAAAAACAAAAATTATATTACTTCTGTAGTTGCACAACAAATAACAATTAACCAACAATGCAGTATATGGTGAACGGCGAATTTGACAGCCTCAACTTGAGAACGTCCGTTATGACTGTCGGATGGAAAGCATTGAAAATCTTCAAAAAAGTTAAAAACATAAACAACCCCGTTAAACATCTGTAAAACGAATGCCTCTAGTACTACAAAACCTACAATTAAACAGAACTTAACTGATCCGTCTTGTCCAGTATGTAAACCCGTGCACATAACTCCATTCTTGTCTTATGTCACCACCTTTCAGCAATAAGACAACCAGTTTAAACGCCCTGCACAAAGTGGTGGAGGAAATGCTATCAGGTCCAAATAGACAATTAATATCGGAACCAAACCAACAAACACAGATCATATTGGATTGTTCGTCTTGTCCCTTTGTGTTACCTCAAAGTTATAATTAATTTCAATGTATTGGTAGAGGATCATAAAATGCTCTCATATAGCACATAGTACTGATTCCCTCTAAATAAATAGCTTCAGACTGTATTTGCAAGTCATTGACATTTACCATCCATTTAAATTAATTTCATTTTTTGGATTGAGTGATTGAAACCCAGTAGGGACATCCCACTCTTAGTGAATATATAGACTTTTTTTAAGTGTTCATGTAACAGCGCATAGTATTTCATGAAGTGCCGTAAAAGAAACAAAAAGAGGAGTGTTAATTATGTTATCATTAAAGAGAATGTGAATGGTATTTATTCTTCTGACACAACCAAGAACGTGTCTATTGCAAAACTTAATAGTATTAATGATGCATTAATTACTTCAGATAATGCTGACACTTTATCCCAGATATGTGGACAGGATACATTTCTTAATGATAAGCAGCTTGATACAAACTGTGTAATGTCAAATAATGATTCTAATGTTATCATAGCATGTGATTTATTGTATCCATTTCCTGAGGCTAATTTTTTAATTGATGTGAAAATATCTTATATCTATGTATTTACTTTAGCAATAGCTATTTGTATGTATTATCTAATCATTTTGGAAAACCATGCATTGACAAGGAAGCAAATAGATCCTGGTGATAATATTTTTGGTACATATGGTTTTAGTAAATCTAAAGGTATCAGGATTTGTTCTCATAATGTTAATAGGATTGAAAGTAAATATGATGAAATCAAACACACACTTATGTTTTCAAAAAACCCACCTGATGTAGTTGGCATGTGTGAAACATTTTTAACTAAAAACACCAAAGATAATGAATTACAAATACCTGGTTACTTATCTGAAAGAAAAGACAGAACTTCCCAGGGTGGGGGTGGTTTAATTGTTTATTTTTCTGAAAAAATAAAATTTTCAAGACAAAACAACATTGAAATAGGAGGTATTGAAACAATGTGGTTTGAGGTAAAACCAGATTATAAAAAATCATTTTTACTATGTTTTGTGTACAGACCTCCAAAGTCAACAATAGATTGGATTGATGATTTTGAAAAAGAACTAGGAATGGCAGTGACCATTAATTCAGATATTATATTATTGGGGGATTTTAATATGAATTTTAAAGCACCAAGCAAACCTCCTCAAAAATGGTTGAATGTTTTAGAAACATTCAATCTTCAACAATTGATTGTAGATGCTACAAGGGTCACAAAGGATACCAGTACATTGATTGATCATATCTATGTCAGTAATCTAGATAAGGTACAGGAATCACATGTCTGTAAATTTGCAATTAGTGACCATTATCCTATTTGTTTAACAAGGAAAGAAGTTAATAAAGACAAAAAGAATTCACACAGTACAATCACATACAGGAATTTCAAAAATTTTGATCAAAATGAATTTCTATTAGACCTACAAAGTACACCTTTTTATAAAATTGAATTTGAAGACAACCCTTCTGTTTGTCTCCAATTATTTTATGATATGTTGAACACAGTTTTAGATAAACATGCTCCTGTTGTTGAAAAGAGAGTTAAAAAGGATAGGCAACCTGATTGGTATAATAGTGAAATTATATATGCTAGGAACATGAGGGATAAATATAATGCACTTGGATTGTGGAGTGAATATAGATTTTGGAGAAATAAAACTAAACAAATAATAGAGAATTCAAAAAAGAACTATTATAAAAACATGGTAAAAGGCTCTAAGGACTCAAAATCTTTATGGAAATGCCTTCATAGCTTGAATCCCAAGTTTAAAAAATCCCCACATGAGTTAGCTACAGATGAGAACAATACAACAACAAATGATAAAAAATCTATAGCAGATACTTTTAATAACTTTTTTACTTCCTGTGCTGAAGAACTAAGAGAGCAAAGGGACATTACATCTATTGACAAGGCAGATTTCAATAATCTAAGCAAATTTATTAAAAATCAATTAAAACATCAAAAACATGATAAATTTACCATACCACCAATTAAGATAAATGAGCTATTTGATGAGTTAATTAAACTCGATGTAAATAAATCATCAGGAACTGATAATATTGGACCGCAAATCCTTAAAATAAGTGCCCCATGTATTGCCTCTCCTCTCACATATATATTCAACAGAATGATAGATACTGGTATCTACCCCTCATTACTGAAAAATGCTAAGGTAACACCAGTTTACAAAGATGGTGATAAGGTTTTAGCAACAAATTACAGGCCAATTTCTGTACTTCCATCTTTATCAAAAGTATTAGAAAGGCATGTCTCAAATAACATGTATAAGTACTTGTCTAAATTTAAACTTTTACATCCTACACAATCAGGTTTTAGGCCACATCATTCTTGTCAAACTGCACTTATTGATATCATTGACAAATGGCTGAAAGAAATGAATGATGGTAATCTTAACTTAGCAATACTGTTAGACTTTAAAAAGGCATTTGATCTTGTAGATCATGACATTCTTTGCTTAAAGCTTGCTATTTATGGATTCAGTGAGTCTGCAGTAGGTTTTTTCAGGTCATACCTAAGTAATAGAACACAGCAAGTAAACATTTGCAATGTTAATTCTGATAAAAAAGATGTGAAATTTGGTGTCCCCCAAGGATCTATACTAGGTCCTCTATTATTTGTCTTATTTATAAATGACCTACCCCTGTGCATTAAAAATTGTAAAACAGACTTGTATGCTGATGATACTACTCTTCATAAATCCGGGAAAAGTATAGAAAATTTACATGATGATGTTCAAGAAGATTTATGCAAAGTTGAAGAATGGTGCAAAATGAATAATATGTTCATCAATACCAAAAAAACTAAATGTTTGGTTACTGGAACAAGTCAGAAGTTATCAACCCAATCCTTTCAACCAAATTTAGTAATAAATTCAGAAATACTACAAAATTCATCATGTGAGAAATTATTAGGTGTTAAAATTGACAGCACGCTTAGCTGGAAAAACCAAATTGATCAAATTTGTGCTAGCATTTCATCAAAAATATACCTTCTTTCTAAATTAAAGAAATTTTTAGATATAAAAGCCAGGAAAGCATATTATAACGGGTATATTCTGCCTCTCATCGATTACTGCTGTATTATTTGGGGAGAATGTAAAAATGAAGGGATAGTAAGAATATTAAAACTTCAAAAAAGAGCAGCAAGATTAATTCTTGATGCAGACCCATTATCCCCTTCAGCCCCCTTATTTAAAAAACTTGGTTGGATGACAGTAGAAAACAGAATCAAATACCACAAATATTTATTGCTCTTTAAATGTATGCGGAAAGAAGCACCACAGTACCTAATTCAAAAGTTTCAACTTATATCTGTAAATAATCCTTATGCTTTAAGGGGTGTTACTCAAGGTAATTTGATAGTTCCAAAGCCAAAAACTGAACTGTTTAAAAAATCTTTTGCTTATTCTGGATCAGTTTTATGGAACGGACTACCTTATGAAATGCGTAAAGTGCAAAACACTTATTCTTTTAAACAAATTATAAAACAATACTTGAGACAGTCCCAATATTCAGTCTGAAATGATTGCAACTATTACTCTTAGAATGTATGATTTTAATGATTTGTATATATATACTAGGTCTATTTACCACATGCGATATGTAACTGTTTCATATCTTTTAATCATGGTACATGTACATTGAACTATTATGTCTTTATATGTTGTATGTTTGCTTTTTTCTCTTATTATTATCATTTTGTTTTTACTTGTATTACATACATGTATATGAGGGCCTCAGGGAAGATTAGGGATTGTAACTAACTGTGTTTACCCTCTTTAAATAAAGAATTTATTATTATATTATTATTATTTATATCCCACGCTACAACTCATCAAACAATGAAGGAAACATATTAAAAAAAAACAACAACAATAGCTCAAACCGGAAATTACGATCAGCTGATAAATATAACCAGCACGATTTGAAGTAGGAACCTGTAAACAACCGCATTTACACAAATGTAAGAGGAAAACATGAACACTTACAATAAATGTTTAAGAAGGGTATCACACAACTTTCAATTTCTGATCACGCAGCTTGCCAAAATGACGATTAAAGATGCGTTCCCAACTGCAAGCATATCAAATTAGTTAGATACATTGAGAGGTAGTACTTTGAGCTCACTGGAAATGGCAGCAGAGTACTGACAGTTAAATATATCAGATAGAGACATATACAATATAAGAATAAGGAGATGTGGTATGATTGCAGACGAGAGAACTTTTCACAAGATACCACATTACACATACATTCACAACTAGATGTCACCAAAAATTAGCAAAGCCCATATAACATAGTCAGCTATAAATGCCCCGCAAAAATATATGTAAAATAAATTAAACGATAAATGTCCAAAAAAAGGAATGAAAAATGAATATGATATGTAGCTACATATGACTACCACTGAATTACAGGCAACTGACTTGGAACAAGCCCATAGAGAATGTGGCTTGGATAAACATGTTAGAAGACACCCAACCCTCCCCTATCCTAGAAAAATTGATCTAATGGTAAAAACCATATGAAGAAAATATACTGGCGACTGTCATTCAGTAGTTGTCGTCAGGTATTTACTGTTATTTTTATTTTTCGAAAGTGTTTTGTAATAAATTAGGCCGTTGATGATTTTTTAACTTTCTTTTACTACAGATAATGGCTTATTGTTCATGTCTATGATGTATATGTGATAACGGCTTTAAAAGACAAAGACAGGGCTAATACCAATACCCACTATGGAGATCAAGAATAAGAATTATAGTAAAGTATTCACGTTCCTTACTACTTCGATAATTTTGTACACTGAGAATAAAAGCTAATGTGACAAGTTATTCAGTCCAGTTACTCGATGAGCCAGGCTTTTTCACTTCATGACTCATTGTTTAATATCTACGAAAGAAAAACTGTGCTGGATAGTTTTTGGATTGGATGTTATACCACATTTTCTTATTTCATAAAGTATGGTCAAAGCAAAATATGAAAAATAGGCTTACCTTCGTTTGAAATTATTTTTTTACATTTATTTTTATACTTTTTTACAAGTATGCTATGCGTAAAATGGGCGTGAATTTGAGAAATTCTTATCTTGATTAATTGAAGGTGTAGATAATGTTGTAAAGAACATCAATGTAACTACAAACAATGTAAACAATCAAATAAAGTAGCTAGGTAGTCAAGTGCATCAAGTTACATTTAGTTACATAATTGCAAGTGTTACGATTGTCAACGTAAACTGCAACTTCCTCTTCCCATATCGTCAACTTGATCAAAATCAGATCATGTATTTGACTTTTCTCTGTCTGAGTGCCATGATATATATTCACATATCTACTGACCAATAATGAAAACAGGTGATCTGTTCATTGTGTCTTTTTGTGTCGGGACGTATAAGTACCCGGCCACGTCCACTTATGATAATCTTTATACAATTCCAAAAAATAAACGAATCGGTAAAAAGACCGTACTTTGACCTATAATGGTTTAATTTTATAATTTGTTACTTGTATAGAGAGTTGTCTCATTGGCATTCATGCCATATCTTGTTATATCTAGTAACTTAATTTTGTATAAGATTTTTTGTGTTGAAGTACTTCAATTATACATTTGTTAATATTCAAATTTCAATAATGAAAAATGAAATAATTCTTCCAACGTTTAGTAATGAATAATGTTATAGTTTATATTTCAGTACTCAAGTTGAAAAGTAAATAATGAAATGGATAATGTATTGTTTGACTGAGACACTATCCCGTATTTTTTAATTTGCAACTTTTTAAAGATTGAATGCAATCTAAACTAATTAATATCAGTTCTCCGCAATTGCTCCTGTGTTTATATGTGGCGTGCTCCCAACAAAAAATCACAACTGAATAACTTAAAAATAGTTATAGTTTTAGATCACAGGAAACAGCAGGACTCCTGAGAGAAAGAACTATTAAGATATATTGAGAGCTCATTTGGCTATAATTCTGCACAAATCTGGAATGAGCTGTTTAACCATTGTAACTTGAATGGGTATTTTTCCTTTAATCTTCTTGTGAGTTAACGTCAGTTATTTTAAGAAGAGTGCTATAACTAAATGATTTTTTATTTATTGCGATCTCTCATCCCGCAGTTGACCTGTTGTCATAGGAAAGACATATGGTGTTGAATAGAATCATCTTTTGACCAATTCAAACAATTGGTACAAACGTGGAATAATAATTTAATGACTGCTGTACCCATATTTTGACAATTTTACCTTTTATGTCTGTTTTGTTTACGCATCGTTGTAGATATAAGGGAATTTAATAGGAAGTCATACAAGTAAGAGGTTTAGCGCTATAAAACCAGATTTAATCCACCAATTTTTTTACATTTGAAAATGCCTGTATCAAGTCAGGAATGACAGGAAATTGGGTTTAATCATTTGATTTTGCCATTTGATTGGGGAATTTCCGTTTTGAATTTTCCTGCGAGTTTAGTATTTTTTACGATTTTCCTTTTTAAAACCTCAGTTAAAAATTTATGTTTAATGATATCTCTCTTGTTAAAGATGACATAAATATGCCTTTAACATTTTATTCCGTAATTACAGTCAAATATATCTTAAACAACATGGAAGCAGTTCACACGTGTGTATGTTGCACATGTCGTGTGCAACTAAACAACAACAAAAACGGAATAAAGTATTAACAGTAATAATTTTCTATACATATTTTTCGATGCATAACAAATTTTAAATATTTCAATAAAATGAATAAAATATGATAACATTATCATGTAAATGTATAAGTTTTATCTCCATGGACTCGTGTCAAATTATCTATGACATACTTATAAAGGAAAACCATCTGTTCTCATTTTCTCTTCTTCTTTGCTTCGTCTTTTGACTAATACATCGATAATATTTGTTTATAATCCGTTAGATATTTGATCTATTCTTAAATTTAATTATTTTAATATTGTACCGAAACTACACTTTCTTCAATTAAAACGTATTTCATAGTTTTTGATTTTCATAGATATGTACTTGAAAGTGATGTAGAAGATGATGATAATAATTTTTTTGAACTTTTCTTGATACAGTTGTTAATCTGCTTGATGACGGAATGAAATCTAAATATGTTCTTAAAATATAAATACATATATATAACAAATACAATAGATAACCAAATGTTAGAACATTATTTTCTTCAAAAAGATTAAAAACAACTGTTATTTGAATTCTTCTGCGTATTATTCGATTTATTACCCTTGACTGGGCGGAGTTGAACCGATTCGCTCATAATAAACCAGTCTATCTATAGATAGGTGTTTTAGGATTATTAAGTACAGTGGCAAATTTAACTTAATCACATGAATGCCAAGACCAGAACATATACTAATTTTCGGAGGTGTGGAATGGTTATTGCAATATGAAAATGTAACCTGTTTTGTTCTATCTAGCCTGACATGCTGACCAACATATATCGTAACATGCTAGTTCTCAATGTAAAATTATCCTACCCGGACATAGTATTCAAAGTCCTTGCCGACCAGTTCTCTCTGAAACTACTCTTTCTTAGTGGAGAATCAGCAAGTATTTATTTTGATCCATCTTAGGATCGAGTCCACAACCATCAGTATTGGAAGTGAATCTACCACGATACTATCGAGACAGTGAAATAGTCCGTCTAAATACACAGTGCTTTTTTACCAGTTGTCATTACAGTAAATCTGTCTTACTGAAATTGTAATGTAATATTTATCTTAATGTCCTTCTTTTATCTTTAAATGGTCAGGGAAATGGTTACTTTATACATTTCGTGCTATATTTAGTATGAGCCTAGTATGTTATGGTAAAACCAGATTTTGTAATCATTTATTATAATCGAATTATGATAATTACGATTGATGCCTAATTCTATACTTGAATAAAAATGAGAATGGAAATGGGGAATGTGTCAAAGAGACAACAACCCGACCATATAAAAAAACAATAATAACAGCAGAAGGTCACCAAAAGGTCTTCATTGAAGCGAGCAATTCCTGCACCCGGAGGCGTCCTTCAGCTGTTCCCTAAACAAATATATACTAGTTCAGTGATAATGCACGCAATACTAATATCCAAATTGTACACAAGAAACTAAAATTAAAAAAATACAAGACTAACAAAGGCCAGAGGCTCCTGACTTGGGACAGGCGCAAAAATGCAGCGGGGTTAAACATGTTTATGAGATCTCAACCCTCCCCCTATACCTCTAGCCAATGTAGAAAAGTAAATGCATAACAATACGCACATTTGAAATTCAATTCAAGAGAAGTCCGAGTCTAATGTCAGAAGATGTAACCAAAGAAAATAAAAAAAATGACAATAATACATAAATAACAACAGACTACTAGCAGATAACTGACATGCCAGCTCCAGACTTCAGTTAAACTGATTGAAAGATTATGGTTTCATCATATGAATATCAGGCAAATCTTCCCGTTAGGCGTTTAGTATCATACCATCATAACATATATGAGAAGAACATAACCCGTGTCATGCCAACAACTGGTTTTTGAATAAATGTGTTTAGTTTTGATGCAAAGACCCTATGAGTGAATCAATTTTAACGACAAATAAGCAATCTTTAATGACCTGACAACAGTATCGTAACTATATCCCTTCTTGATAAGTCTGTTTAAAGGTTTTGTTAGTTTTTGAGGTGAACATTTCTGTGCTTTATAAAGAATATTTCCATAAAAAATTGGATGTGAAATACCTGAACGTATAAGAAGTCTGCATGTTGAGCTATATTTACGAATGATGTCCTCATACCGATGATAACATTTAGTAAATGTTTTGACTAGTTTGTGATATCGAAAACCCTGGTGTAATAATTTTTCAGTAATACATAAATTTCTCTCGTTAAAATCTAAAGCATTGCTACAAACACGAGCGAATCGTACAAGTTGAGATATATAAACACCGTAAGATGGTGGCAAGGGAACGTCACCATCTAAAAACGGTTATGACCCAATGTGTAACTGTGGAAACTTTAGAGACGCGTATGTCGTAAACATGTTAAGCCTGGTATCTATGATAAGTTGATGGTCACTCTTTTTCTTCTTCCGACATCCACTAAAACCTTTGCCAAATTGAACGTTAATCAACCAACACTCAATAAATGTGTGTGTTGTTTTGTTTTGGTATTTTTGTTATTTTACTTCGAAACAGGTTGATTGTACTTGACCTTAAACCGGAAAGTTGATTATAAACTGGATTTTATTTATAGTAGAGCGAGATGCGATACAATGCATCTCTGCTACTGAGTGATCAGCGGACAATGTTTGTTAAAAGCGTTACACACATTTTATTAAATATTTTCAATGCGCGCGTCAATCAATTATGCAAGCAGAACTAACTGAATAGCTAGCGTCTCTTATTTGTCTTTCTAACGTTCAATTTAAACTACATTGAATAAAGGGCATCCGCATACATTATAATATAATTACCAGATCGAACAAAAAGAAAGTTTAAATCTACAGCTTAGATTTCCTTACGGACACAAAAATGACAACTTGTATTGTTGGAAAACTTTAAATGAGTTTTAGGAAGTGTTTGACAGCAGAATGAACTCATGCAACCTTGCAGAAGGACCAATTGAAATGTTCTATTAATTAAAAATGAATTTTTTCCTCCAGTACATAAAACTTCAGAAATATACTTTAAAATGTACCTTATGCTTTTGATTTACTTATTTGAATTTAATTTATCCTTTCAATTAATTATTTGGTTTGTTTATTATTTATTTGTCATAGTCCTAATAAATAAGTGGTACAATTGAAAACCATTCTTTAAAAAATGTTATGCGTTCGAGGATTTTTTCTGGATCAATCGCCACTCGGAACGATGAAGTCCAAATAGTTGAAAGCCAAAGATGTTTAATCTAAACAGTTGAAGAGCTATTATATGACCAAAAAGGTATATACTATACATAGAGACTATTGCTAAATTCATTATAAAAGAAGTAAGAAGATGTGTTGTGAGGGCAAATTAGCGGAAAACTTTCTATCCAAGTCCCAATGTGTATCAATCAAGTTAGATACAAGGGTAATCGTAAATGGGGAAAACAGAAAGTAATCAAAAAGACGAGAAGGAACAAAAAGTAAACAATATTTAACAGATGACAATATTAGACAATCTTTAAAGAGATTCAGCCGCTTCTGTATCCAATGAGGAGGTAGGGTCGGTCGTATCTTTTCTGATAGAATATATTTGAATTTTAATATTTAGAATGGAGGTCAGCCTGAGTGTCCCCAACAAATGAACCTCAGAGACCTTTTACATGGGTTGTTTTTTTCTCATAAATTTAGGTTTGCCAAATATGTCTAGACAATAAGGCTAGTGTGTGTGGTTATTGTGGTTTAAAAAGATGATAAATAATAATTTGCTTTTACCGAAAAAAATATACTATATTTTACAACTTAAAAGAAATATAACGGTGATCTCTCTTTACTCGTTAAAATGAATACAAATGTCTTGTTTAATCACTTTAATCTTTTAGCTTGTGAATAATATCATTGATTTTTTTCCTTTATTTAAAAAAAACGAAGTAAGGAAAATAAACATTTATTTTTTCTTCGTTTTAAGTATGTAGTATCCCACATATATGTAATTAAGGAAATAACAAATTAATTATTCTAGAAAGGACTATTAATTAACACATTTTATGTTTAATAAATCTGAATTAGTGTTACATCACTGTCAGTGAAACACGACCAGAAAAGGCTGCATCTGTATGTTAATGTTGTCAACCGTTATATGCAAATGTTGACCTTTCTATTAAAGTTCATGTTGTCAAACTATCGTTGAATTTAAAATGTTAAGGGCAGATTTTGCATTTGAATTAGAGTATCATTGTGTAATTGAGAAGGGTTTTATATCTTTTAAGGGGTTTTAGTATCAAAGATCGAATGTAAATACATCAAATAGGAAGAAGAGGTTAAGATCATCTTCTATTGGAAACTAGTCGAATACGTAATTTTCTAATGTTTGATCTTTCTTTAAAATCTCATCTATATCCACTCTGATGACGAAGCAATGATGTTAATTCAAGGCTTGACCAGGTGGGAAAAGAAGACGAATGTGCAATTAATTTCAAAATCGTTTACTGAATACATTAGAGTCTCTGTCGCTTGAAAGATGGGAAAATGACATCAAGGTTTGAACTACTAGCCCTGAGGTTACTCTAGTTGCTTGCAATGTTAGAAATTATCTAACTTTTGCCAAAAGTTTTTTTCTCTGCTAAATTGGTATTCAGTTGCATGATATATACAATCGATATACCAGCCCTTTAAGGCAGAAGTTGTAATCTTATATAGTTTAAAGGCTGGCATTTAGAAATACAGAAAGGCCCAACAACAAACTCTTGATACATGCATTATCTAAAGACGTTTCGATGAAATATACTCTCTATTAGGAATAACCTTAATGTCCAATTTATCTTGCTGGACAAAATCTTCTTTGCGAGTGTGTGTTGTTAACCTGTATGTTGCAATCAGACTAACAAAAAACGTCGTAAACAGTCGAATTCAGTAACATAAATGATTGAAATGATAAATTAAGAAATGATATATTGAACTCCAGCGACCGAAATTATATCAAAAATATATTTGAGTTATAAAGCACAGAAGCATTACTGATACAACATCCTTCCTGAATACATACTGTAATGACATGTTATGTTTTGAATCATTTTCATTCCTTTTAAGTTATGCCTCTTTTACTTTTATTGAATGTCATATAAATATAACATTTTCTTAAATATAATGTTATTTTTCGACGATTGAATTTTTGTAGAATGAAATTTGAAACAAAATAATTTTTGGGGGTACAATCTGAAAATAAAATAACTATCAGTTTTTAAAAAAATAGTTTGCTCGTACGCAACAAGTTTTGTAGATAAAAATCCAAAGAACACGTTTTTGATTTGATTAGGCCATAATCGTATTGTTTTTAAAAATTATATTGAATGGAAATCACGCAGTAATATAAAACAACAATACTGATATAGGAATATGATGTGTCCGAAGTTTTATTCCGGATTCCTACAAATCGGTTCAAAATCTGTATTTAGTCATTACTAAGGAGTTCGCCCCTTGAAATTTAATCCTTTTAGAAGTGAAACGTCTTTAGTTTTATCTGTAGTCCTAATAATACACTATCTCATCAAGTTGTCTAAATTATCTACCTTTTTCTGTTTATTCTGATAATAATGTAATGATAAGGTCAAAAGGTGAAAGGTAGGTTTATTCTTCGCCAGAAATTTACTAAAACCTAAAGGTAGTTCCGTTAATCGAAAGCAAAATTTACAACACCCTTTTAACTAAATTATGATTGAGTGGCATATGTCTGAATTGGTGAACACATACAAAGTTGCAGATAAAAATACATTTGCTGGTTTCAGACTGTCTGGTGGTCACTTATAGGTCAATCATTAAAAACGAAAAGATAACACAAAACACGAAGCGCTGTTCTGTTGATTTTGTGAAGTACGTTCAGGTACCGTTAGTCATGAATCTGAAAATAAGTTTAAAAGAATTACATTTTTTTATTAGAATTAATGGAATCAGTATCATTCTCTTTCATATATCACAAATATAAGAATACATAACTCTGTCAACAGTAGTATACCGCCGTTCAAAAGTCATAAATCGATTGAGCGAAAACAAATCCGGGTTACAAACTAAACCCAAGGGAAATATATCAACTAAAAGAGGAACACAACGAAACAGCAGAAACACTGAAGAGCAACAAAAATACTAAGGACAAGCAACACTAGTTATTTTTGTTCAGACTAGCATTTATACCAAACGAAACCACTAACAAAGTATATAAAAACAAGCCGCGTGAGATGTGAAATATATGTCAATTAGACATATAGACCTCAACATTCAATAATTGATTCTATTTCAATGTGTCCTTAAAAACATCTCACAAGTCCATATACGATTAAAACGGCGTAATATTCGACTGGTGAATTCCTCTATAAGGAATTTCTAATTTTAAGATACATGTATAATAAGGGTAAAACGTTAATAATTTTGACTTTTGGATGAACATTCGGCATACATCTAGAATAAAATTACGCAAGGAACATTTCTCCATTTTCGGATGAACATTCGGCATACAGCTAGAATAAAATTATACAAGGAATATTTCACCATAAAGTACTTTTATTCTTTTTCATTTCAATATGTCTAATTATAAATACATTCAATGAAATAACTTACAAAAGAACATCATCTTACTTCACATCAAACAGATGGCAACTCTATCAAAACGTTTGCTAATTTGTAATGAGCTGTATGTAACGGTCTTAAAATGTAATATTAATATGCTAATTAGATTATAATTTATTCATATGATTGATTTGATTTTGATAGATGCAAGGCATGCAGCGATGTTCTTGCATGAGTAAGTACGCGGAGTAGATTGTGCATTCAGTTGTAGCATGTCATTGTCGTTCAGTTGGTGCTTTCACCAATGTCACATCATAAAATTTAGAGCAATAATGTTTTTTTTTTAAAAAGGTTACATTTGGCATTTGAAAATTAGACAATTTCTATTTAAAAAAAAACAAATTGCATATTCTTTTTCCTTGTGATTGTATTCCGTTAGTCCCTTACCATGTGCATTTTTGACCTAAAAAATCGATAAACTTAACTGTTAAATTTCATAACAATTAATGAGAGAAAATACATATAAATTTATGTTATCTCATATATATTCATGCACAATTAGTAAAATAAGAGAAAAAAATGTTACTTTCACAATAATTTGGCAGCATAACGGCAGGGTGCAAGTCGTCTAATTCGATTCGAAGTTGTAGATCATAATATTGCAACCTTCAGTACGATAAAATACGCGTACATTCCATTTCTCTTTCGTCTGCTTGTTGGGGACATAAACAATTATAAATATCTCTTTATACAGAAACATCGGTCAATTCAAATAAATGAAAACAACGTAAGACTATCGATTACAATGCGAGAACGCTAAAGTTTTTTAACTTTATTCAAATTATTTTTAAAGTAAAAAAATCGGTGGTGGCCATTAATATGCATATGACTCTGTCGATTTCATTAAAGATAAAAAGACATGATATGATTCCCAATGAGACAACTATCACTAGACTGAGTTCAAATAAAGTGGATATATACATTTGAATTATAGACAACTGTACGACCTTCAACAATGAGATAACCCCATACCGTATAGTTCTCTTTAGCAGGTCCTGACAAAAACCGGGAAACAATTCAAACGAAAAATTTACGGCACATTTTTTACAACAAAGCAATATTCACGATGATAAAAATAACAGGCACGAACGAACGGTTACCACTGAACTACGGGCTCTTGGCTTGGGACAATACATGGCAGGCTACAAATGTTTGTGACACAATGGTTTAACAGTGCTTTAAGTATGTATATTATGTTATTTATCTTTGGCTTTAAAAATCTTAGGGGATACTGTTTATTTTTTTTTTCTAAAAGTATTATGTGTCCCTTCCGATCACAATGATATTTGTATCAACTTAAATATCGAGGAAAACGTTCGAACTATTCCATCGATTTTTTATCATGTTTAGGATGAGAAACGCTTTGTTATTGCGTAGCAGTCGAAATGTAAGACACATATAACAATTTTAATTGAATATACTAAACTTCAGAATATTTTCGTAAAGTTCATCTATATTAGATTTGCACAGCCTCTTAACTTGAAGTTATAATAGAAGAAAAAGGATATGGGTTATTCATCCATGACACAAAATCTGTACATGCACACTTAAAGCAAAGACACAGTAATAGTGAGTGAGGCTTTCGAGTTAAGCCATATTATTTTAAGCGTCCATCGTCATTTAAGCTTATACAGTTGTTGAGCACAGAAAATGTAAAAGACATATGTAACCTTTGTAAATTTCTTTACTATGCATTTAAACGTGGAACAGACATGTTATGAGTTACCAATACTTACTAGATTATTATCGGATGTATTCATTTATCAGTTATATATGTTTTATGTATTTATTTATGATATATTGTATTTGCATATATATTATATTTGTACTGATGAGCATCATTTGCTCAAAGTAATAAAGAATTGAATTGAGTTAATATCTACTTTTTTCATTCGCAAAAAAATACTAGGAGTGTTAGTGAAGGGACAATCTGATAAATTGTATGCGTTTGCGTTTCTACATAGGGATGGATTATTCTGCTGGTTTACACACTGACCGGAAAATATATAGAATATGAACTATTAAAACAATTAAACGTTGATTATAGACCTATGTTTATGGACTGACATAGACATATTTTCAAGTTGTTAATATTTTAAGCTTGTTATTTCAATGTGGGTTCGCATTGCGGGTGATGCAAGTTTATCAAGAGACGCTTTTAAACGCGGATCTTTTTATGAAAAGGTCAGTGATTGGTCTTATGTAGACGAAACGCGTATTACGCGTACAACTTTTATTCCTGTTATCTATGATGAGTTTCTTTACCCTGTCGACGATACCATGTCTTGCTCTTATTGCAGTTCATGGTTTCCTTAGTTTTCGATTGATACCAATATGTGTCTTCTACTCTTAATGAAATTGAACATTGGTGCACCACATTTGCCTTTATTTATTCAATATCTCATTTTATTATAACAGACTAGTACAATACTTCATGCGATAGCTCATGAATCTAATCAAAAGCGTGATAGTGTTTCATGATCAATAAAGAGGGTGCTCTTCATATTTATCTGAACTTCACTGCTATTATGATAACACGTGATAAATACATATACGTCAAAGAAGATAATTTGAACCTGTTTATGTTATAGTAAGAGTCGTTTATTAGTATTTCATTTCTAGTCTGAAAAATACATTCTTAACTTGTGGATCTTCATTCATTCAACACCTCTGTTTTTTTTAAGTTTTTTTTTTATTTTCAAACACTGAATGTTACCCAAAAACAACATTACAAAGTGAAGTAGAGCTCTTTTGATCGGGTTGGGGTTATTTCATTGACATATTCTCCATTTTTGTTCTTAAAAAATCAAAGGCCCCTTCCTAATGATCTTCAAAGTATAATAACATAGGGGCTTTTGAGGAATTACTTTTTTAAAGAAAGAAAAAGATTTATTATAAGTAATGAACCAATAGTGCAAATACGTGTACATACTGCGATGAGTATTGTTACAATTTTGTGGCCGTTTCAAACCCATACTTGATTCCTTAATGTGTAATATGGAAACTCATATTTGATATCAGGAAGTGTATTTATTGACTTGTTCGGTATGAATAAAGTAAAGCACTTGCTTTTGTATGAATATATGGCCGGTTCAAACTGATTATTAAGACCAGTAGTCAGCACTTTGACATGAATATGAATTATGTGGTAATTTTTTTCGAAAAACTAAGAATTGTCTTATCCCAGGCATAGATTACCTTAGCCGTATTTGGCACAACATTTTGGAATTTTTTATCCTCAATGCTCTTTAACTTTGTATTTGTTTGGCTTTATAACTATTTTGATATGAGCGTCACTGATGAGTCTTATGTAGACGAAACGTGCGTCTATCGTACTAAATTATAATCCTGATACCTTATCATATTTCTTTGTCTCGACTGATCCTAAAGACAGTACTTATCCATGTTCAATAATGATTTTTGTAATCAACTTATAATGAATTGAATATTGTTGTTTACAAACCAAGAGAATATATTTTTATCTTTTATAATTTGTATCACAAGTCAATATGACTTTAATACCCTCATTTGATATTTAAATTGGAATCATAAAAGCTATTGATTTATTATGTCATATTCTAGACAAATATCTATAAGATTAATTAATATGGAGCATGTTGACTTGTCAATTTTTACTGATGCGATATGGGTTTTAAATACGGAGCATTGGACGTTTTGGATGCAGCAACATATTTTAAGATACCTTATAAAAAAAACTAAAAGATAATTTGATGCAAATTACATGTTATGGAGATAAAGAAAATAATTGATGATCAGAACCGTGTTCCTTTCCGATGTCATTTTAATATATATGACAAGTCTATATAAAGAGCAATACTGTGTAGCTTACCAATTGCATTCTTGTATGACCAGTCCTTAAGAAATTTGGTATTCATTTGTGCATCTAAATGCTTCTGAACTATGTATTTCATTTTGTCTTCTAACTGCCAACACCACTGATGAGCCTAAAGAAAAAGTAAATAAACTCATCATAGATACCAGGACTAAAATTTGTTTATACGCCAGACGCGCGTTTCGTCTACGAAAGACTCATCAGTGACGCTCGAATCCACAAAAGTTAAAAAGGGCCAAAAAAGTACGAAGTTGAAGAGCTTTGAGGACCAAAATTCTTAAAAGTGTTGCCAAATACAGCTAAATCACTAAGTTATAAACCTAGTATCTTCGACGAAACTCTACAACCAATGGTTCGATACTAATGATGGTAAACAATTTAGAACTTCTTTGTTCATATGAAATATTCTTGAAATTAAATTAAGTTCATAAACAATAGAATCATTCAAATACTAACGGTGTTCTACCCCAAAAGACAAGATAATCTCCGCCACTTAAAGACATAATTTTGGAATTTATGGGTTTTATTGCTCATTAACTTCATATTGAGTTAGCCTTCTAAATTGCTTGATTCAAGTGTCACTGGTACGTCTTATTTTAACGAAATGCGAAACTGGTGAACCAAATTATAAGCCTGTTATCTTTGATAGAGTTTTCTGTTGGGTTTCTGTGAGTTTGAATGTCCCTCTGGTATCTTTCGTTCCTCTTTTTTCTTATTAACACACATATTACAAAAAACATGACACCATCCGTCAACCTCGAATTACTTCAACCCTACCACCAGAAATCCTTGACGCAAAAACTTAATTTGTTCAGTTTATAACATGTTGAATAACACTGAGGTTTGCAACCCCAGACATTAGCGGTAGCCTCATATTGCTCAAATTTTCTTCAAGTGTTATATTTTCAGCTGGTAAGTCTCATGTAGACGAAATGCGCAAATGGTGTATCAAATTATAAACCAATATATATTTATAGTTTTTTCAATGTTTCATAATTATATGGCCAGTCCTTACGACAAGCAGCATTGTTTGACATACAAATGGCTTTATAAAACGACCAGTTAGTGCCATTTTTAAATATTTCCGCGAAAAGGAGAATTGACATGTAGAATTCTTTTTAATTACATGTATAACACCTTTTGAGTACATGTATAACACTTTTTAAGTACATGTATATACACTTTTTTATGCATACCGATTTAGATATTGCTAAATCAAATTTTAAAAGAAATGAAAGTAGCTAGACACAGGATACAGTGTGCACGTCTGTTATGTTAAGGAGGATATAATATATTCATGTCATGTCATTAAATGCATGCCATGCATCATTCTCACTGCATCATTAAATACGACAAATTTCTGTCTTAATTGTGCACTGGCGTATATCATGACAATGCAGTGCGTTCATTTTATTTCTTTTGTTGATGTTAATGTATGGATTTGCCATCCAGAAATTCTAGTGGTTTTTTAGATTAAAATATAACCGTAATTTAGTTTTGATCAGTAATTTATTATAAGTGATTATAAAACGTTCACCAAGTGTTGTCTCTGATTCGAATTTGTGAAAGCATTGCTTGGCTTACTGAGAGATTATAAAAAATTGAATTTCAGTTTTCCTGATCATATTGGTTTTGTCTGATACTCTGTCATCTATTCCCTTGTCATTTTTCAGACAGCTAATTTTGATTGTGTCGGTTTACTAGCATATTACCTAAAACATTAGATGCACATTTCGCATTAAAGGCTCAATGTCAAAATAGTTTTAGATTCCACACAACAAAATACAAACGTGAAACTGCTGATCAATCCAGACAAAAAGAGCAAGGAAAGGCCGAATCCAGAAAGGCAACAAACTTTGGCGCTTCTCTTTGTCTCCTGTAACCATGGTAATTAACGACCCCTTTTTCCTTGAAAATTCACCACATTGATTAATCAAAAATATATTATTTTATAGATTTCTTTTGTATAAATCTTATCAATCTATTTGTTTTAGCATAGGAGCCAGTCAATTTTAATACATACCTTTACAAGCAACTTTTCCAAATGTGATTGATGGTAAAAACTAATGCAGTATATGTATGTGTCGTTCCTGTGTATAATTGTAAACTTTTTTTTTCTGTTTGACAAATCTGTCGAAGTAAATTGTTCATGCTGTAATTTCGCTTCAATAATTTAAAAATCTGAAATATCAAAGAATAATGTTTACATGTTACAAAGTACAAAGCAGACAGACACTTTTTTTCAAAAGAAAACAAATTGCAAAAAAAGGTCATCACAAGATTATTAGTTATTATGAACTACAAAACGTTTTAATATTGCCATAAGCCGTGAGGTTTTGCTAGCCATAAACTAAGGTTCAACCCACCATTTTTTCTTACAAGTCCTATGCAAAGGCAGTTGTTATCTAATAGTTCGTCTCTATGTATACATCGTTATCGTTTCTGTTTTGTTGTGCATCAGTGTTTCTGTTGTTTCGTTGTTTTCCTCTTATAATTGATGTGTTTCCCTCGGGTTTAGTTTGTAATTTATTTTTTTTCGCTCAATCGATTTATGACTTTTGAACAGCGGTAAATTACTGTTGTCTTAATTAATAGAACAGCAAATCCTCAGCAACGTCTTTTACAGAACATTTATTCAATCGACTTGGTTTCAACAGTATAGCAAATAAAAAGAAGTGGATAATGGAAAAGCAAATCCACATAAGGTGGGTTAACAAATAGTAAATTAACTAGACTTTTAAATGATCAGTTATTCAACAAACATTTTTTTTAAACATCAAGATCAACAACATGATCCTTTAAATCCCATGTATAAAAGAATTCATGTATAAGGCTAACTAGAGAGTCGACTTTGAAACCCTTAAGCAATAACCATTTCAATCTTCATTTAAACATTATATATTTCCCGAGTGAAGCTCGTTTTTCAATTTCACCCTCTATTTTCGTAGATTAAAATGATGCTAAATTCATTCATTAGCGATTAAACTATTTGTTCCACCTACTTTTTCAGCTGTTCAGGGTCTTTCGAGTTGAACTCGTCTCTTGATCAGAACAATTATGAAGCTGGTGGATGAATCTAGTTCCTCAAACCCTTTTTTAAACCAAACACTCATAAAGTTATATTATTCTAGTTCTCGGGCGCTAAAAATACCCTCCTTACCTAAACAGTTGTTAATCTGTCTGCATCTAGTTCTCGGGCGCCAAAAATACCCTCCTTACCTAAACAGTTGTTAATCTGTCTACATCTAGTTTTCGGGCGCCAAAAATACCCTCCTTACCTAAACAGTTGTTAATCTGTCTGCATCTAGTTCTCGGGCGCCAAAAATACCCTCCTTACCTAAACAGTTGTTAATCTGACTGCATCTAGTTCTCGGGCGCCAAAAATACCCTCCTTACCTAAACAGTTGTTAATCTGACTGCATCTAGTTCTCGGGCGCCAAAAATACCCTCCTTACCTAAACAGTTGTTAATCTGTCTGCATCTAGTTCTCGGGCGCCAAAAATACCCTCCTTACCTAAACAGTTGTTAATCTGACTGCATCTAGTTTTCGGGCGCCAAAAATACCCTCCTTACCTAAACAGTTGTTAATCTGACTGCATCTAGTTTTCGGGCGCCACAAATACCCTCCTTACCTAAACAGTTGTTAATCTGTCTGCATCTAGTTCTCGGGCGCCAAAAATACCCTCCTTACCTAAACAGTTGTTAATCTGTCTGCATCTAGTTCTCGGGCGCCACAAATACCCTTCTTACCTAAACAGTTGTTAATCTGTCTCCATCTAGTTCTCGGGCGCCACAAATACCCTCCTTACCTAAACAGTTGTTAATCTGTCTGCATCTAGTTCTCGGGCGCCAAAAATACCCTCCTTACCTAAACAGTTGTTAATCTGACTGCATCTAGTTTTCGGGCGCCAAAAATACCCTCCTTACCTAAACAGTTGTTAATCTGACTGCATCTAGTTTTCGGGCGCCACAAATACCCTCCTTACCTAAACAGTTGTTAATCTGTCTGCATCTAGTTCTCGGGCGCCAAAAATACCCTCCTTACCTAAACAGTTGTTAATCTGTCTGCATCTAGTTCTCGGGCGCCACAAATACCCTTCTTACCTAAACAGTTGTTAATCTGTCTCCATCTAGTTCTCGGGCGCCACAAATACCCTCCTTACCTAAACAGTTGTTAATCTGTCTGCATCTAGTTCTCGGGCGCCAAAAATACCCTCCTTACCTAAACAGTTGTTAATCTGACTGCATCTAGTTTTCGGGCGCCAAAAATACCCTCCTTACCTAAACAGTTGTTAATCTGTCTGCATCTAGTTCTCGGGCGCCAAAAATACCCTCCTTACCTAAACAGTTGTTAATCTGTCTGCATCTAGTTCTCGGGCGCCACAAATACCCTTCTTACCTAAACAGTTGTTAATCTGTCTACATCTAGTTCTCGGGCGCCAAAAATACCCTCCTTACCTAAACAGTTGTTAATCTATCTGCATCTAGTTCTCGGGCGCCAAAAATACCCTCCTTACCTAAACAGTTGTTAATCTGTCTGCATCTAGTTCTCGGGCGCCAAAAATACCCTCCTTACCTAAACAGTTGTTAATCTGTCTGCATCTAGTTCTGATCTGTCAGAAATCATATCTTAACTCAAACGCTTATGAAGTAACTTGGATCTAATTATCGGGCGCTATAAACCGTATCTTAACATAAACTTCACTCAAGCAGTTGTAAATTTATCTTAATCTACTTTTCAGAAGCCAAAATCCCTCTCTTAAACTAAACGAAAATCCCACTCTAAACAACTTGTTACGTTTTCTGAGTCTAGCTTCGAGGCGTTAAGTGCCCTCTTTCAATCCAAATTGTTGTGAAGTTGTCTGAATCTACTTTTCAGACGCCAAAATCCCACTCTAAGACCATACAAAAATCCCACTCTTGACTCACACAGATGTAAAGTTGTTTGGATCTAGTTCCCAGGCGCAAAATAAAACCCTCCTTTAACCTAAACTATTGTACCGTTTCTGATCCTAGTTCCTAGGCGATACCTACCCTCAACCAAACTTAACCGTTGTAAAGTTGTATGTGTCTAGTTCCTATGTGTTAAGAAATCCTCTTTTAATCGAAACCGTTAAAAGGGTCTCTGAATCTAGTTCTGTATCGCTCATTTTTGTCTATTCTAAGCTTATATACATTGTAAATGTAAAAATTAGGTCGTTCTCATTCTAAATGTTTCGTATTTTATCCAAGTATACGAAGCTTATTACTATTTCAGAATTACACATTATAATTTTACTTTTGTGAATATTGTCTAAAAATATCACACAAATATAATGCTAATAAAACTGTAATATATGCATAAAATATTAAGTGCATCTTATTAACATAGTTGATTAATATGAAGGGTACGATATTTGCTGCAGGCATAATATGAATTGAAAGAAATGTTATTTTTAACCCTCTTTGAGCAACGATGTGTTTTTATTTATTGGAGGTTATCATTATTTGTCCATACGTTTTATCGAATCATAAAAATCGATATAAAATATCTTTGCCATTTCTTCTTTTGATTTTAGATTTTACCTTTTTTATTCAATACTTTAAAAGAACATGCATTTCTTGTTCATTGAAACCAGAGCATATAAATCAACGATTTGTGACAGTAAAACGGCGTTAAATAAAGGAGGCAGGCTATACCAAAGGGACACTCAGTTTTGTTTAATTTGCTTTGCATATATGCCTTTTTGTGCTTCTTTGTTATATACTAGTATTTGTTTGTTTTAACAGTGATTTAGGTTTGGCGCAGTGTTGACTGTTGTAGCCCTGTTTTTTTATTTGTTTACCTATTTTGTCTGTTTGTGTTCCTAATACATGGTTGTCAATATAAAGATATTACATGCGACTGTCATACAAGTGTGAAAAACATCATGATAGGAAACGCAAGCTCCGTATCTATTGTCATAATACTTCACACAGTACTCGAAGCACAAAACTTGTGTTTAAAACACCAACCTTATTTTGATTGATTGAGTTCCGAATCTGAGTACGATAATCATACTCAAAAGTTTGTCATTACCACAAAGCCAGGAATATCGCCTTAACTGTGAGATACATATCACATATACAAGCACTGCTGGAATCTTGCTGCGTAGAAATGGAAATTTCACAATAGAGAAGCTAGAATTGTCCATTTTGTCACAAAGTTGTGTTCCCGATTGACACTCATTGCCTATTGCTTAATCCAGATATAAGGCAGACTTGGCCGTATCTGTGGTATCCTCATGTTCGATTTTAATGGTGCGTTCAACATTCCGGTGAATTTCATGAAAATTTAATATTTTTGTCTATATGTCAAATTTAATATTTTGCAAAATATGGATGAAAAATCAACGAGCCAAATCTGTTTTAGTTCAAATGTGTGGTATCACCTATCGTACAAGTCCCAGCGATAATTCAAATCGAGATAAGTAGCAAGTTCCTGTGATAATCCGGTACCAATTTAGATACAGGGTACAAATGCTACTCTGGTAATGACATTATAATAGGTACAAGTCTAGGATCAATGTATATCTAACTTATCTAATAAATAAATATACTTGTAAAACCTTTCATTTTTGAAGCAACAAGAATATTTCAAATTTAACTTGATTATTTATTTTTTTTATTTATTGCTTTTGTCTAAATATAATTGATTTAAGCTGACATTAATTTTATTGGTGGTGTTTTTTTCGATGGAACAATGTACCATATTTCATCTTTATTTGCTTTGTTAGAATTAACATTGTAAAATTTTTTAAGCACATATTTCCTTTTTTCACTTAGGCTAAGATTAGTTTCAGATTTTTTAAGATTAAACAAAATTAACACTACTTCTCACTTACTTCAAGTGTTTAGTAGTTTGATCACGTGACCGTGCAGCTGTATGTTAATATAGAGTTAGTAAAGCGTCAGTACATAAGATATCTATATATTTCTAAAATGATTGAATAAAAGGTCAAGACCCTTTACTATAGTAACATAACAATGTTAATCAAATACAAACGGCCGCAATACCTAAATTTCTACAATGTAGTGATTTTTTAGACAAGGCACGCGACTGGTGGTCTGCAAAGAAAAATATCTGTTTTTAATTTTAACTTAAATACCGGTTATCTTAATAAGAGAGTTACTTTAGTTGCAACTGATATGATGCACTCTCCAAGACAATCGAAAACTGGCACACAAAAGTAGATCAAAATAGACAAAAGTTTTGCAAAATGCTAAATATATGCAACAAATCGTATATGTCCGTAAGCATTATTATAGTTCAAAATATTTCTTAATGTTATAATAAGCTCTTCGTATTTTTGTATTATAAGAAAGCTTTTATACAAAAAACGCAGGAAAATTATTTTTCAGTTTGACGATTCTTGGCTGTCTATAACATTGTATTGTGTTGTATCGTTTATTTTCTCCATTATACATTTTGATAAATAGGCTTCAACTCCTAATATGACCTTAGATGGCTTTTCTTTCGCTGTCCCTTTTGGATATAATATAAAAAAAAAAAGCTTCGAATTTTATTTTATTTTTATTTTCATATACAAATGTATCTCAAATTTTCAAATAAAAGTATTATGTTCATAAATAATAGTCTGCGACTGTTTTGACGTGTGAATAGCTCTGTGGAACTTGCAGAATGCAAGACGCCAAAATAAACTCTAACTATATTTATGTAGTTACAATCGAGACGCAGTCCTTTGAAAGCTTGTTAACCAGACCAAACAAACGCATAAAAAGTTTGGATGATATGAGTTTATCTTTTGGATTTCGCATCTTCTATGCTGATTTTAGCATATTAGGGCAAATTTAAACATATTATTTAATGAATAAAAAAGACAACAAGTAAAGAGTTCTAGTCAGTGTTTAAAGTAAGGTGCTGACAGAGGTCTATCGCTTTAGTTCAGCACTTCAAGTGTAAAGTCCAGTGCTTTGGATTTTGAAGCTAGCGTTTGAGACTTTATGTCCGCAGCGCTTGATTACAAAGATGCAAAAAAAAGTTGCACTAATCTGAAACCATGTGCATAACCTACGAAGAATTGTAAATAAAAAACATATATGAACAAGTACAAACATTAAAAAGGGAATTACAAACCAGGATAGGGAACACATACAAGTATTAACATATTTCATATATACTGTATGTGTATAGTATCTTTGTATTTTCAGGACCGTTGTTCTTGAAATGTCACTATATCATGTCTGTTAGTAAAATTCGTACTGGAATATTGTTAATATTTCTCAGTTAATACTTGCAATAAAAAAAAAGCGGTATTCATCGCCAACTTGCTTTCAGAAAATTAACTACAAAATCGATTTTTGTCTTTCTATGTTCTGTCATCCTGATAATTGTGTTTGCGGTTTATTATTTATTGTTTTGAATTACACGTTCCTCGAAATGATATGTTATCTCGGTAATGTTATGATTCTGGAGAAACAACGTTAAAAGATGTTAACAATTTAACATTAAAGTTTTTGGTAGACGTTTTCAGAAATAGAATAAAATATGGAATGGGGACCAAAGAGACAACCCGACCAAAGAGTAGAAATCAACCCAAGACCACAACTTGTCGCTTGTATATCTCACTATGTGGTGTGGGATTTGCTTATTATTGAAGGCCGTACGGTGATCTATAATTGTTTATTTTTGTGTCATGCTGGTCTCTTGTGGAGAGTTGTCTCATTGGCAATCATATCACATCTTTTTTGTAGTTGTTGGTTTTTTTAATCTCAAACGCAATGGGAAAATTCCGGCCGCAGAATTTTAAATGAACATTTTTTTCAAAAAATATCATCGTGATCAAGTCCCATACTTTGCATCAAAATCACAATATACCTGTCTTGACCAATTTATTAAATATATATCCATTGAACACTTTATATAAAAACTTCTTCCAATTTAGATCACTTTGCTGTTCTAAAATTATTTAGTATTAATAATTGTGATATTTTAATATTAATATTAATATAACATAACTTGGTTTTTGTATATATATACATATACATTTTGAATTCAAACTAAATCATGCTCATTCGTGTTGAAATATCATTTTGTCGTTTTTTTAAGAACAAGCATATGTTTTGTTAAAGAACATTTTGTTATTGTTGGTTGCACAACAAATTATCTTGAAGGTTTTAATTTTTAAAATGTACAATATTTTTGCTGTTTTAATCAAGGCCAAAAATGCACTACTTTTGGGGCCTTTTGATGTGCTTTTATGAAACTATTCGTTTTATTCAGCATTAAGCATTGTATTTAGATTAATCTACCCTTTGGTAGGTTATTATTCAGATGGATTCAATGCCACATTTTGTCGAAAGTCAGCGTTGTCTTAGCTCCATCAATAAAAAGAGATAGTAAGTGAAAGTTAGAGGCCGAGCTGTTACCTAAAGTTGCTATCTTTGTTTAATTTTAGTCTCATGTAAATAGTTGTCTCATTAGCAATTATATCACATATTTTTAATATTAACATATACTCAGTGATTTGGTTTCATTTTTGTATATCATTTGATTTATTTTTAATTATTAATATTTATATATTTAAAATTCTTTGTATATTTTTTTCTTCTAAATGGTCAACAAGCTAAAACGTGCGATCAGGAAAATACTAATAAAGAAAAATTACGGCCATGCAGAAAGCGATCATAATGATAAGCGTAAATAGTAAGTAAAACCCATTTGTATTCTTACTATGACATTTTTGGCATATGAAACAAACATTTTTACTGAACTATAGTGGGACCGACTGAAGCCCGCCTTCATATGCGGGATTTCCTCACTTGAGGCCTTCGGCTGTTCTCTACTCTTTGGTTGGGTTGACACATTTCTCATTTCCATTCTCAACTCAATTTATAATGGTAGAAATAGTGATAGGCAAAAACATAAATCGCAGATATTACACTTTTAGTTTTGTCATATGTTTCGAAATGAGCCATACTTTTGTATGAACCTTAAAATATATACTAAAATCTGTGAATTTTGTATTAAAAAAAATAGGAATCATTTTTGTCCAGGCGTAAAATAAATTCAAGGGAAATAGGCACTTTTCTTGGTATTTTATATTAAATCATATTGAATGTTGCACACCAAACTTTAATGAATATATTTTAACACCCATCCATACATGTATAAAAGCAAATACACTCAATGGTCCAAATACCAACTACAAGTCATGTATTTGGTCTTAAAAAGTACAGCTGATAAATTCCATCAAAATTCTTTTTTTTTTCTATTTTTAAAAAGGATTTAAATTGGAATATGTTAAAAAGAAGGTTTTTATTTGAAATTCAAACAAGTTGCAATCTTTATATAATCTTTACATATATTTTTTTATCGTTAGCTACAAATGTTAGAAGTTTGATAAGAATTGACGGAATAAGATATACTTCAATGAAATAATTATCCTCTACCCCCTCCGGAATAAAATACTATTTATGAAATAGTTGCCACTGGGAGTTAGACAATCAAAAATAATTTAATAAATCAAATGTTTCTAGACACAGTTCTACGCTGAGTCTAAAGATATAGGAGTGATTTATCAAATCCATCACATTACAAATAAATTATAAGCTTATCACACTCTGTGTTTTAATTATAATCAGTGTGTCTGACATGTTTGTTAATCACGTGGATGATAATTACCTGGAGCGTGGACAGGTATTATGTCAGGTGAGAAAACTAACTGGATCTATTGATACAAGTCTTGGGAGGTATAATGATTACTTTAACAGTTTTATGTAGTTTCACCTTATACGATTGTTAATAAAGATTATATCCAATTAGATCGACCCGTTTATAGAAGATTTGTGACATTACTGTGTACATGTAACAAAACTATCAGACTGTCGATTTCATATAGATTAACAGTTATTATTATTTTTAGTAAATCAGAGTTAATATAAGTGTTAATATAAGCAGTATATATTTTAGCACGTTCCTCGTATGGACTGTCTACACGAAAAACAGAAATTTACCACCATGTTAAAATTAAAATAACATAGAACTGCAACGGAATTGAAAACGGAAAGTCCGTTTAATTATAAAATAGAAAAATCAAAAGCTCAAACACGTCAAACGAATGGAAAACACTGTCATGTTCCTATTCATATCGTTCATCTGCTGCACATATTTTAACCTATGCTATTATTCTCTTTGCAGCCGGATTTGACCGCCGTTTTACCTAGTATCCTTCCCACTGGTATATAACTTGTCACTGTCCTGAATTAAGATATTTTTATTCCCATTTAAATGCCCATGATACGTAAAGTGTTTTTTTTATAATTTAGAGACACAAATAATTTTGACAATCATTTAAAAATATGAATCAAATCTCCTTATGTTATGATTATACGACACAGAATCGTAAAAGCAACAATTATACGTGTACAAGCATTTTTTTCTATATGAGGAAATATTTGTCACTGGACATAAGCAAATTAACAGTTTATAATCCAATATTGACAAGTAAATACTGGCATACAAAATGACATTAAAAAAAAAACACGGCTTGAAGAAAAAACAAGTGGAAACATCGAATGAATACTCAATCATGACTTTGGTTTGTTTGCTGTATTTTTATTTCGTTGAGATGTCATAGTTATACGCATCGACCAAAAATGACATAAATGATTGATTATACTGTAAATTAAGTTTGCTTTAGAATACATTTTACCGCAGACAGGCGAGAGTTGTGTTACTGTGTTGTATTTTCATGAACATTTCTGCAAATTGTTTTGGTTGAGGAAGCCGTTACTTTATAATATGAAGGCTTATTTGTGTCATTCTATGCTCTAGAAAAAAATATACAAGACATGGCCACGAACAAATATTTTTCCAAGAACATAGAATGATTGAACAAACTTTCATAACAAAACATCTTTCAAACCAACTGAAATAAGGAAAATATTCCTCAAATTATTCTTTGGATCTGCAAACACTATATAAATCATGTATTTTGTTTAATGTCTGATATATTTATCTATTAACTTGTTTCTATATTTCACTACAGGTGCACAATGTAGATAATCGTATGAAACACATTCTAGAATTTTAGTCACATGCTCAATGTATATATTAGACAAAATTCCTTTAATACAGTAAATTATTTGACACATTATAAATAAATTCAATTGGAATTATGTGAATCTTGTTATAAGGAAGCAGATTTCAACCCAGCGTTTAAACATATATACATGTTAGAATTGTACAAATATTTATTTGAATAAGCTAGATTATACCGCTGCTTTATCTGTTTTAATGGCTTTAACTTTTATTAACCCGAAAACAGGTGAAGATATTATGTCAAGAAAACTTAATAATTATATTAATTAAAATCCCCGTCTTTTTATTAGTTAAATTTCATCTATTTTAAGTTTGTTCATCATGGTAAATTATTCACTCTTAGTATCCGACTTTTTTTAATCATACACCCTTATAAAGTTTTTTTTAAGGTTTAATTCTAATTAAGGTCTAGTTATCAAAAAGAGGAGAATAATAGAGAAAACTAATATCATGCTGTAAGCTATGCATGCATGCACCAAGAACGTAATTATGCAAGCAACGCGTACAAAATAGTTAGCGTCTAGTATTTGTCAAACTAAACGTTTCAATTTAATTTTAGTTCGAATAAAAGCGGCTGCATACATTTTAATCTTATTAACTTCTTTAAGAAAAAGAAACTTCAAACCACGGCTTTCTTTTTGACAAAATTAATGGCATCTTTTATCAGTGAGGACCATCTCAATGGGACCTCCATTTCTGTTTTTATGACGTAATAAAAGCACGCGACTTCTGATTAAAAAAAGGCAATGTTTACATAACAAAAATTTATTGAAATCTTATTACTTGTTAATGGTTAAAACTTCACAAGATGTGTCATTCAAATTTACTTGTTGAATAAAGCTGCAAGAACACCCTTGATTTTGTAATGCTTCCTTGTCACCCATTTATCGTGTTCAGTGGAGTGCTAAGGGCACGCGACAATTCGTGAATAACTTTACCAAACTGTGATAACTACAATGTAGGTGGGGCTTACGTATCTTTGTCGCGTGGAGGTATAAAAATAAACTTACCTTACACACATTTCAAACTTTATCCATAAATTTACAAATAAGTGTTCCAGACCAGATAACTTTAAAAAAATTCTGCACGCGAGTAACAGCAGACGACTTTAAAATATTCTTAATCAAAAATGGAAGGAGAAGGAATGATGCATGTATTTTCAGGGATGACCAGCATTGATGGAAACATTTTCCAAACTTTTCTAACAGAGAGACCTTCATGCATGTATTCTTCATCGCCAGAATCGTCTCCAGAATATTACCATCAGCCAAAATATTCCAAAGATGCAATGTGCAAACGTAGATTGGATTTTAATCACAATAACGAGAACTATTTGGGACTCAATCAGAAGCCAACTACTGGAGGAGTAGCGAGACGTAACGAGAGGGAAAGGAATCGTGTTAAGTTAATAAATATGACATTCTCAACTTTGCGAGACCATATTCCAAGTGACTGTAAAATAGGTAAATCTAAAAAGATGAGTAAGGTTGACACTTTAAAAGCTGCTATAGACTATATCAGACATTTACAAGATTTAGTAGACGAGCATGATGCTGTTAGTGCTGTGCTGGATACGAACTATGTTCCCAAGCAGTGTACCGTTCCCATCTCCCCGTCCGAACACTCACCGTCACCAAGTTCCTGTTCTGAGACTCCAAACCTTAGTAATGAAGACGAAGAATTGTTAGACTTCACCAACTGGTTCTGATGAAATAGAGAATGCAGGTTTGTAGGCTTTTTGTAGTAGTTAATATGAATATAATAAAAAATAAAATAATAAAATAAATAATTAGTTTATTATAGTGTCACATATTTGATCAGACAATATATATATATAAACAACAATTCATAATACAAACAAAGATCAAATATCCAGCCTTAGAATAGACTTATGAGACACTTTAAAACACAACAGACAACTGTACATTTATATAAAAAAATAAAATGAGCATTTCTTTATAAAATTCAAAAATAATTACTGGTTTATCACATTTAAGTATTAATATAGACATGGGGTATTAAAAGTAGAGCGACGACATCCGAACTACACTTTCTAACTGTCATGTTATAATACCTTTTTTGCATGGAGCTTCTAGAATATGTTACTATTTCAAGCTGCAGTATATATAATAAGTTTTAGAAATTTCAAATATCTTATACTAAAACGTCATCTATATTATCCTTCATGCACAATGGTCAAATTTGGGATTTCATGTGGTATTGCAAATATAAGCTACTGTTTATTAAAAGCGTCGTAAGCTCTAGGGACATTCTCTTCCTTAGCATCTTGCATTGGTAAACTTAAGACCAATATTTACGTATATCGTAAAAAATAGGAACATTTGTTCTAGTAGAATTTGTTATAACGTGAAATACATGTATGTTTTATAATACAGAAAATTCAGGGCATGCGAAACTTACATGTATCGTATACGACACGACAATAGGACTGCTACAAATATAGTAACTAAATCGTTGGCAATAATTGCAATTTAACGAAATTGAAGATAACGAACATTTTCTTTTTTCTTATTGCATGCGATAACTTGCAACAAAATCTTCACTATGACTGATTTTAAGGCATATGAGAAGTCCTTTAAAATAATGAATAATCATTTAGTTCAATTATTCTGAATAGTTTTGTATCAATTATACATCTCTTTCCCTCTTGTATGTTTTATATCTGTTGTGCTTCTTGTGATCCAAAGATTGTAAAATGAGGTTTTTTATTTATACGTGTACGGGACAACAGGACGCGTAAAAGTAATAAAGTTGGTTATGTTTACATTTTACATTACTAGTTTCTCTTTTTAGTTATTTTTTATTGGTTGGTATAGTATGGTTGGAATTTATAAGCACACTTTCATGTTTACATCGTATACAACATTACATTACGTCACTGACAATTGATAACTTATTGTCTAATATGTCTTTGATGTGTTTGTTACACGACTAACTTTTCAATACGCGCGAATTCTAATACTCTATAAACTAAATATTACAAGATACAAACGCAACTTAGAAAACCGCAAATATCCGCTTTCAATCAATACTGTCATTTTAAGCTATTGAAATGGTATCTAATTTGTCTAATTTAGGACACTTCTTTCACGTTTTGTATATAGGTGAAAAGTTCGCTGATTAGGTATCTGTAGTAAGGTGATAATTTGTCGCGTGCTCTTCTTCAATATCAGTTTTGATACTGTATATCAATTAAAGATATGTAAGATAAAAACTTTGATGAACTATCTGAAATGAAACATTGTATAGTACATATATCTCGTCATTATCTCAAAGTCAACACATTAATTGTATTGACGTTCGATAACATTCAGAAGCTACGAAAAGAGCAAACGGTGGCATATTGCTAGTTTCTCATACACATCACATTAAGAAGTAACATACAAATCAGATTTATAAAATTATTTTCTTTTTACTAAAAAAAAACTAAATGGAAAAATGGATTGAGATACAATTTTTGAAAATAGAAGATATGACATGATTCCCAATAAGACAACTATCCACAAAAGACCAAAATGACACAGACATTAACAAATATAGGTCAGCGTACGGCCTTCAACAATAAGCAAAGCCCATACCGCATAGTCAGCTATAAAAGGTCCCAAAAGGCAATGTAAAACAATTCAAACGAGAAAACTAACAGCCTTATGTATTTATTTTTTGGTGGGGATCCATCAGTTGAAGAAAACAGACATCATCCCGGGTAAAATAAGTTTCTATTTTTATTGACTTTAATTGCAATCATGCAAACATGTGCATATTGAATTTGAATGTCCGGAAAAGAATATTAAAATCAAACACGGCAAAATTGCTTTTCATTACTTCTAATTTCATGTACATGTTTGTATGCGCAATCGTATAGATTTTGGAGCAAGTGGTTTTGTTGTGATGATATTATGAATCTTTCACAATCACTGCGGGCACATCAGTATATCAAATAGAAAACTATGTGTTTTTTACACACGACTAATAAGATCATTAATGTTTTACCAATTACTAGTATGCACATAAATATTTGTAGAAATAGGTACATGGTTATGCAAAGCATGTATACATTTAGACATAACTTTGTTTTTAGTTAAGCAACCCCTGTCACGAGTTCCGTGTCAAAACTTCGATCTAATCGATCATAAATAACCGTAAAACGGTCGACCAGTTCATTACATTGTACATTATGGTGTGTTTACAGTAATATTTTAAGCTTGATTTCAAATTATCGTCAAAGGTTTTAAACTTTACGTAATGTGTGTTTCTTCTTTTTTTCAGGAGTTTGCTTCCAGACTCGTGCCATCTGTCAGATCAAAACCACGCCCACATTGGCATCGACCACAGGCAGCGGAGTGCTTCAACCAATAGAATCGATCGTACCAAAGGCACTTGTTGTGTTGTTGACATAAAAGATCACTAATGACATTAGATATAACAAATGTCAATCTCATTTGCCAGGTGGCTTTTAAGAATTATTACGTGAATGCAAAGATTTGTTGACATTATTCGTTTTAAAGTGCTTTTTTAAGAGACGCCAGATTAGTTGTCTGAAAAGACAAGACGTTATAATTTATTGTTAACTCATTATATTTATTTATTTAATTTATTGTTCATTGTAAATAATCAAAACTAATAGATGTGCAATAATTAAGAACTAAAATTTCTATACTTTGCTTAGATATTTTGTGTACAGTCTTAAACATCCTAACAGTCTTAGTACCTTAAGCTTGATAACAGTATCTACGAGTTTTCGCTGAATTTTATCTTTTATAATCGGTATAATGATCTATTATTATAATGGGGTGAAATAACTGAATGGGCTTCTGCCAAGACAAGAGCCAGTCATTCAGTAGTTGTCTTTAGTTGTTGTAATTCATATTTGTTTTTCATTTATTGTTTTATCATGCATATTTTTGGGTTGTTTTTGTTTGCTTTGTTTCACATTATGTCAAGTCTGGGCCTTTTATAGTATACATCACTTATTGTTAATGACTTCTTTACACCAAAGGTATTGGAATTCAGTGAACTGATTAATGTTTTAGTCTGAGAAACTTGATTAATATTATCTGACAGATTTAATTGTCTTTGAACTAGCTTAGAGTAACTGCGAGTACTATTAGAACTAGCTTAGAGTAACTGCGAGTACTATTAGAACTAGCTTAGAGTAACTGCGAGTACTATTAGAACTAGCTTAGAGTAACTGCGAGTACTATTAGAACTAGCTTAGAGTAACTGCGAGTACTATTAGATCTGAATTGTATGTCTTTTTAATTTGTTGGTTGGATTTTGTGCTTTGTATTCATTTGATGAGTTTCAAGTTGAGGGCGGGTTTGGCGCCCACAAAATTGTATTTACTATTTGGCGTGCACCAAGTCAAAGTTAGCAATTGAGCGGGTGTCGTTTTCTTGTGTATCATATTTGATATTCGTTTATTGTTTTGTACAGTCTGTTCTTATGTTGTGCTGTTGCATCACTATCCGAGTTCATACTTTTATGCGTGTGTTGTCACGTGCTCTATAATATGGTACTACATCTCTTTATTGTATAACATGGTACTACATCTCTTTATTGTATAACATGGTACTACATCTCTTTATTGTATAACATGGTACTACATCTCTTTATTGTATAACATGGTACTACGTCTCTTTATTGTATATAAAGTGCATACTACTCTTTGTACCTTTTGAATAATCAATGATAGAGGCTAAATGTTAGGGAGGTATACGATCTACAGCAACATATTGTAACCCGTCCTCTTATTTTTACGGTGTCACAAGAAAACAAGTCGGTGTTGACCCCACCTAATTTCCATGAACTGTTCAATTGAACCACGTTGATGGTTTTCCCACATCGTAGTCATGCACTGTTCAATGGAACCACGTTGATGGTTTCCCTACATCGTAGTTATGCACTATTCCAATGGATACCTGTCGTATTCATGCACTGTCCCAAAGAAAACCTGTCGTATTAATGCACTGTACAAACGGAAACCTGTCGTTTTCTTGCACTATCCCAAAGGAAACCTGTCATATTCATGCACTGTTCCAAGGAAAAAGTGCAATAGCAAAAATACTGAAATTCAAAACAGAAAGTCCTTTTTTAAATGGCAAAAATCACACAATTTCGAACACATCAAACGAATGTAAAACAACTTCCACATAGCTGACTTGGTACAGACAAGGAACCACATCGGTGGTTTTCTATAGATCTAAAATGTCGGCAATCCTATTTTAAAATGAGAGCCGCTAAACTATACTCTAGAATCTACACACCAAAAAGGTAAACATACTTAAAAATACTGCAATGAAATAAACTTGTCTGTATCAGTGTCCGTGTGTGCTTTTATAGTCTGCATCAGTGTCCGTGTGTGCTTTTATAGTCTGCATCAGTGTCCTTGTGTGCTTTTATAGTCTGCATCAGTGTCCTTGTGTGCTTTTATAGTCTGCATCAGTGTCCTTGTGTGCTTTTATAGTCTGCATCAGTGTCCGTGTGTGCTTTTATAGTCTGCATCAGTGTCCTTGTGTGCTTTTATAGTCTGCATCAGTGTCCGTGTGTGCTTTTATAGTCTGCATCAGTGTCCGTGTGTGCTTTTATAGTCTGCATCAGTGTCCTTGTGTGCTTTTATAGTCTGCATCAGTGTCCTTGTGTGCTTTTATAGTCTGCATCAGTGTCCTTGTGTGCTTTTAAAGTCTGCATCAGTGTCCTTGTGTGCTTTTAAAGTCTGCATCAGTGTCCTTGTGTGCTTTTATAGTCTGCATCAGTGTCCTTGTGTGCTTTTATAGTCTGCATCAGTGTCCTTGTGTGCTTTTATAGTCTGCATCAGTGTCCTTGTGTGCTTTTATAGTCTGCATCAGTGTCCTTGTGTGCTTTTATAGTCTGCATCAGTGTCCTTGTGTGCTTTTATAGTCTGCATCAGTGTCCTTGTGTGCTTTTATAGTCTGCATCAGTGACCGTGTGTGCTTTTATAGTCTGCATCAGTGACCTTGTGTGCTTTTATAGTCTGCATCAGTGTCCGTGTGTGCTTTTATAGTCTGCATCAGTGACCGTGTGTGCTTTTATAGTCTGCATCAGTGTCCTTGTGTGCTTTTATAGTCTGCATCAGTGTCCGTGTGTGCTTTTATAGTCTGCATCAGTGTCCGTGTGTGCTTTTATAGTCTGCTTCAGTGTCCGTGTGTGCTTTTATAGTCTGCATCAGTGTCCGTGTGTGCTTTTATAGTCTGCATCAGTGTCCGTGTGTGCTTTTATAGTCTGCATCAGTGTCCTTGTGTGCTTTTATAGTCTGCATCAGTGTCCGTGTGTGCTTTTATAGTCTGCATCAGTGACCGTGTGTGCTTTTATAGTCTGCATCAGTGTCCTTGTGTGCTTTTATAGTCTGCATCAGTGTCCGTGTGTGCTTTTATAGTCTGCATCAGTGTCCGTGTGTGCTTTTATAGTCTGCTTCAGTGTCCTTGTGTGCTTTTATAGTCTGCATCAGTGTCCTTGTGTGCTTTTATAGTCTGCATCAGTGACCGTGTGTGCTTTTATAGTCTGCATCAGTGTCCTTGTGTGCTTTTATAGTCTGCATCAGTGTCCGTGTGTGCTTTTATAGTCTGCATCAGTGTCCGTGTGTGCTTTTATAGTCTGCATCAGTGTCCTTGTGTGCTTTTATAGTCTGCATCAGTGTCCTTGTGTGCTTTTATAGTCTGCATCAGTGTCCTTGTGTGCTTTTATAGTCTGCATCAGTGTCCGTGTGTGCTTTTATAGTCTGCATCAGTGTCCGTGTGTGCTTTTATAGTCTGCATCAGTGTCCTTGTGTGCTTTTATAGTCTGCATCAGTGTCCTTGTGTGCTTTTATAGTCTGCATCAGTGTCCTTGTGTGCTTTTATAGTCTGCATCAGTGTCCGTGTGTGCTTTTATAGTCTGCATCAGTGTCCGTGTGTGCTTTTATAGTCTGCATCAGTGTCCGTGTGTGCTTTTATAGTCTGCATCAGTGTCCGTGTGTGCTTTTATAGTCAGCATCAGTGTCCGTGTGTGCTTTTATAGTCAGCATCAGTGTCCGTGTGTGCTTTTATAGTCAGCATCAGTGTCCTTGTGTGCTTTTATAGTCTGCATCCGTGTCCTTGTGTGCTTTTATAGTCTGCATCAGTGTCCTTGTGTGCTTTTATAGTCTGCATCAGTGTCCTTGTGTGCTTTTATAGTCTGCATCAGTGTCCTTGTGTGCTTTTATAGTCTGCATCCGTGTCCTTGTGTGCTTTTATAGTCTGCATCCGTGTCCTTGTGTGCTTTTATAGTCTGCATCCGTGTCCTTGTGTGCTTTTATAGTCTGCATCCGTGTCCTTGTGTGCTTTTATAGTCTGCATCCGTGTCCTTGTGTGCTTTTATAGTCTGCATCAGTGTCCTTGTGTGCTTTTATAGTCTGCATCAGTGTCCTTGTGTGCTTTTATAGTCTGCATCAGTGTCCTTGTGTGCTTTTATAGTCTGCATCAGTGTCCTTGTGTGCTTTTATAGTCTGCATCAGTGTCCGTGTGTGCTTTTATAGTCTGCATCAGTGTCCTTGTGTGCTTTTATAGTCTGCATCAGTGTCCTTGTGTGCTTTTATAGTCTGCATCAGTGTCCTTGTGTGCTTTTATAGTCTGCATCAGTGTCCTTGTGTGCTTTTATAGTCTGCATCAGTGTCCGTGTGTGCTTTTATAGTCTGCATCAGTGTCCGTGTGTGCTTTTATAGTCTGCATCAGTGTCCTTGTGTGCTTTTATAGTCTGCATCAGTGTCCTTGTGTGCTTTTATAGTCTGCATCAGTGTCCTTGTGTGCTTTTATAGTCTGCATCAGTGTCCTTGTGTGCTTTTATAGTCTGCATCAGTGTCCTTGTGTGCTTTTATAGTATGCATCAGTGTCCGTGTGTGCTTTTATAGTCTGCATCAGTGTCCGTGTGTGCTTTTATAGTCTGCATCAGTGTCCTTGTGTGCTTTTATAGTCTGCATCAGTGTCCTTGTGTGCTTTTATAGTATGCATCAGTGTCCTTGTGTGCTTTTATAGTCTGCATCAGTGTCCTTGTGTGCTTTTATAGTCAGCATCAGTGTCCTTGTGTGCTTTTATAGTATGCATCAGTGTCCGTGTGTGCTTTTATAGTCTGCATCAGTGTCCTTGTGTGCTTTTATAGTATGCATCAGTGTCCTTGTGTGCTTTTATAGTCTGCATCAGTGTCCGTGTGTGCCTTTATATGATTGATAGGAAATATGTCAAAGAAACAACAACCCTACCAAACTGAGAAGAAAACAGCCGAAGGGCACCTATTGATCTTGAATGCAGCTAGAAAATGCCGCATCCGTAGGTGGACATCAGCTTGCCCCTAAAACAAAGATGTGTACAAGTTCAGTGAAAATTGACGTCATACTTAACTGCAAAAAACATATGATTGAACTAAAATATATATAAAAAAAAATGAACCTTATTAAGACTTACAAAGGTCAGAGGCTCCCGACTAGTCCATAAGATATCGTAATCAGAGATCTATTTTATTTATTTTGTTTTTTTTTGTTATCGTTGTATTTTGTTCTCCACCGAGTTGTCTTTCTTCGACTTTTAATTTTTTATTGAATTATTTTTTTCTACATGTGTTCCGACAAGATTTATCTGGTTGTGTAGTGGTTTATTCTGTTCAAATTTTACTGTTACATTCTGACTGTCTTCAGTATGTTCACGGTGTTCGAAAGGTTTGTTCCTGTATAGATTTTATTAGTTATAACATGATGAATCCCGGCCAAATATTTCTGGTAGGAACTATTGAAGATAATAACATCTGTCTGAACTTTTTTTAATGTTTCATTTTATTATATAAGTGTTTTTCTGTTACAAATCATGATGTATCGTTTTATGTGTACATGTTATGCTGCCCATGAAGGGCCCTTGATTGGAATAATAAATATTCTTATTCTTATTCTTTTGTCAAATTTTGATAAGTTCAAATATGCTAAATATATCGAAATCATGTCTTATTTATTTTCTATCATATTTAGATATTTTATTTTCAAGATAATGTTCCCTATTCTTTTTAGCAGAGAATTTTGCTAATCAAACGTTTTAATCACAGTCCTTTGTAGGTCAAACTCATACAACCTCATACGTTGGTAAGCAGTGATTCCAGTGTCATTCCATTCAATTAATATTTCTAACCACATAAAAGAGATGAATAAATTCAGGAATCCTCATAACGCAGCCTTTTTTTATTTTCTATTATATATTTTGCGTAGATTAATTTTTGTGGTTCCCCACAGGATATGCGGTTGATGCACGAAGCAACCGTATACAGAGTGTACGTGCTACATTGGAGTGGTTTTAATTGCTTTCAAATGCCAATCTGGTCCTATTGAGTTTAAATTTCAGTGCAACTTATGCCGTGCCATCAATATGGTTATCAGGATAAATTTTTCCTGGAATTTTAATATGAAATTAAAGTGTAAAAAGGGAGATATTATATGACTGCCAATGAGATAACTCTCCACAAGACCTTTTTGTCAGTAACATACTTATTCTTCTAAAAGGGAATGTGGTTTATTATACAACTATGGTTTATTATACAACTATATATTATTGTGCAACCGTAACGTATAATTTGCCTTCTTTTATTGATAAACAGTTGCAACTCACGAGTATAGTCTCTATATTGTTTGTTCCAATAGATGTTTTTATGTCAATCTTTGACTATAACTAAAATCCACTTGTAATTTAGGAGTGGATGTGGTTAGATAATAACCGCTAACGCACAAATAATTACAAATAACCACTACGCTTCAGTCAGCAATCGTGTTTATACTTTAAATGCTATTTTTGTATTTATGAGTTCTTTACCTCCTATATATATATATATCTTTTTGTTTTCCGGTGTCAGTCGTTTTATTTTATTTCTAACAGTGAACAGATTTTGGACTGAAATGCTACTATAATTGAAGAAAGACAACTCATACTTATAAAAATAAAAAGGCATGAGCCAACTATCTATTCGAGTCTAAATGAATTGCATGTATACACATCGCTATAAAACTGACACTATAAGTGCGTCTGTTGCCGCTTAACGCTAAGTCTTGGTACCCGGATGTCCATAAAATTTATCATTGCAAGATTTCTTAGACAATTTTTTTACTTGAAATTTTTTTTTCGGACTGCTTTGAACTTTTGTTATATTCACGTATAGTTGCGTGGTTTTTATAAAAAAGAAAACGACGCTTCTCTTCACTACATGCACTTTGACATACAGGGCTCTTAACCACAATCTTTGGACATTTAAATGGTGCAGCTCTATCCAGACACTCTAATCAACACCAACTGAAGTGGCATTGCAATGTAAAAATGCACTAACCACTTCAGGTTATATGTCAACGTGTTAATTAAATTATTAAGCATAAGAGCATTTATTTTATTAGAATGCATTACATTGTTGGAAAAACATCTAGTTATATTCAATATATATTTCAATTTCACTGCTCAAATTACAAACTTAATGTTAAAATGATAATAAGTTGCTTCCCTTTTGTAGCGTAGAATGAAGCAATGTAAGTTTTTAAGGTCATTATATATGAACAAAATCATGATGATATTTTAAATTACCGTATAATCTTACACCAAATATAATTGTCAATATATTCTTTTTCAGAATTTATTTTCATGTAGAAAATTTAATTATGATTTACTTTAACTATGGCATTTAACTAAAATCTATCTGAAGATCGTTCTGAGAGCGCTTCAAATATCTGACATCCTTGACGTTAACGGAAGTGGCTTTACAATGTGACATGCGCTAACGACTTTAGGTTATATGTCAAAGTTTTAATTAAATTATTAAATAAAATTTGAAATTTAAAACTCGGTAAATACCTGTAACCCATTTAAAATTCAATTTTTCTTTTATATTTTAGCGTGTTAAAATTCATAAAATTTAACCTTGCTAATTTGTAAGTTTGACATATGAAATAATTAAAGTCTTGCTAAACGACTGTTAAGTACAAAATTAATTTAAATATTCAATTATCATGCTATTGTAAAATTAGAGGGAACTAACACATAAAGGAACGCGAATCATATTTCAAGCTTTAAAATCGTCATTTATATGATATACCAAAATGATTGAAACAAATGCAGAAAACAAAATAGTTTCTCCATGTGTCTTACAGTATACAAGAGACATACATGTGTCTTACAGAATACAAGAGACATACATGTGTCTTACAGAATACAAGAGACATACATGTGTCTCTGATTATACAATGTAGTTCAGACAAAACATTTTCAACTTGAGGCGGGTGATAGAACTCATCTTGTGTTTTATAACTTTATTTATTTTTGATGCAGTAAAATTAAAATGTGATGCGTTGAAAATACTAATTGACAAAGTAATGATCAAGTGAATTTATGAAACATAAAAATAATAATGGTTAATATAAATTATGTCCCCTCGAGACAATGTCGCGTGCCGTCTCTATATTTTTAATATTTTCACTTCAATGACTTTCAACATTTTGCCGTGAGACAACTAAATGATACGCCATTTGATAAAAGCTTGACATGTTCAAAAATACATACTATAGCACATATATTAGTCCAAAAAACATAATCGTTTCCGTAATATGGCAAATGGGAGAAGTGGAACATATTTTAACAAATTCAGTCATTTGATAACATATATTTAAGACAAAACAAAGGATTAAAGACAGTAACTTTCAAAGTATCGTGTCTTCAACGCACAGCAACATGTGACATGATGTTGATGCCAAGTAAAGATGACACAAGACATCTATGTCTTCCACAAGTGTTATGATAAATTATGCCACGTTTCAGGAACAATAATAAAAACTGAATGTATCTACATAGATAAATAAATAAGCAAAAGCAAGACAGTGTTTAGAAAATCGACTTTAAGCTATATTAAGACTAAATTAAAGGCTCCTTCAAAATACACATGACTGACATATATTATACATTAATGTTTTAGTTGAAAATATTGACATAAATGTTAGTGGGTATGCAATTGGCATAGGTCTGTATTATTCGTCATATGTTTATGTCGATTCATCATCTCTTTGTCAAGCACTGTAAAATTTGATACACAACACGGATTAGAATGATACACAATAACGTGATTTACAATGATTCGATAAAACAGCTTTAACGTGACACTAGAACAACATTGTTGTAAAAGGTGACAAGAGTTTTAATTCCTCGTGTCAACAAGTCTACCAGTTTGATTGTTGACTACAGGTTTTATAAAGAACCTATCAATTAATTTCAGGTAGGTCAATGACGAATCAGTATTTCTGTTTTAATAACGGTACAAATTAACAAAACTGTGAAGTGTATTAATCCGCCACCATTATCGCGTTTCGCGTGGCACATGTCAAACGTAGGTGTAATAACGGTCTAGTGTGTCAACAACATGTTTAAATAAAACATAGGTACATCATGTAACCGTTAAACAATTTAACACTTTTGAAATTTAATACACGTTAACTTAGTAGAAACAATGAATGAACCGGAAGATCAAGTGCTAAAGTAGAAACAGTAAAGAAACCGGAAGATCAAGTGTTGGTTAACTCCCTTACATCAGTAATCAAATATTGATACAAGATTAAACCCGACACAAAATATACAATTAAACGAAATTAAACGATCAATTTAAGCTCTTTGAAACAATCTTGATGTTTCTATTAAAATGGCAAAACTATGATATAAATTTAAATACACCTCAATCATGACTTGATAGCTCACACCATTACTAATTATTAATGTTGTGAGCTATCAAGTCATGATTCAGTTGTAAGTAATGTTGTGAGTTATCAAGTCATGATTCAGTTGTAAGTAATGTTGTAAGCTATCAAGTTATGATTCAATTGTATTTGAATTTATCTCATAGTTTTGCCATTTTAACATCTTTTGAATTGTTTTACATTGTCTTATCGGGGCCTTTTATAGCTGACTATGCGGTATGGGCTTTGCTCATTGTTGAAGGCCGTAATGTGACATATAGTTGTTAATGTTTGTGCCATTTTGGTCTTTTGTGGATAGTTGTCTCATAGGCAATCATACCACATCTTCTTTTTATATGGTTGTAACGTCCAATACCAAATTCAACACATAAAAAGAACATAATAATGCGATATGAATGTGAACTCTGTTTTGTACTTGATCGACACGCTGATACATCCATATGATTGAGTGCTAGCTTCAAAAGCCACAATCCACATAATATATGTCACTCTACAGATTATTCTGACCTGAGTCGGTAAGTCGTTGCAACTCAACATCTACAACGTGAGGCATAAAACCCGTGCAATCAGAAAGCAATTCAATGACACATACAAACATCTAAAACGTGACGCATCTAGTCGCTGTAATCAGAGTGCAATTCAATGACACAGGCATACATCTAAAACGTTACGCATCTAGTCGCCGTAATCAGAGTGCAATTCAATGACACATACAAACATCTAAAACGTGACGCATCTTGTCGATGTAATCAAACTTCAATTCAATGACACATGCATACATCTAAAACGGGAGGCATCTAACTCATGTAATCAGACTGCAATTAAATGACACTCGCATACAACTACAACGTGAGGCATCTATCTCATGTAATCAGACTGCAATTAAATGACACTCGCATAAAACTACAACGTGAGGCATCTATCTCATGTAATCAGACGGCAATGAAATGACACTTGCATACAACTACAACGGGAAACATTTAACCCATGTAATCAGACTATAAGTCAATGACACAAGCATACATCTAAAACGTGACGCATCTAGTCGATGAAAGCAGAGTGCAATCCAATGACATACAAACATCTAAAACGTGACGCATCTAATCGATGCAATCAGACTGCAATCCAATGACATACAAACATCTAAAACGTGACGCATCTAGTCGATGAAAGCAGAGTGCAATCCAATGACATACAAACATCTAAAACGTGATGCATCTAGTCGATGAAAGCAGAGTGCAATCCAATGACACATGCATACATCTAAAACGTGACGCATCTAGTCAATGAAAGAAGAGTGCAATCCAAGGACACATACAAACATCTAAAACGTGACGCATCTAGTCGATGAAAGCAGAGTGCAATCCAATGACATACAAACATCTAAAACGTGACGCATCTAGTCGATGCAATCAGACTGCAATCCAATGACACATACACACATCTAAAACGTGACGCATCTAGTCGATGAAAGCAGAGTGCAATCCAATGACATACAAACATCTAAAACGTGATGCATCTAGTCGATGAAAGCAGAGTGCAATCCAATGACACATGCATACATCTAAAACGTGACGCATCTAGTCAATGAAAGAAGAGTGCAATCCAAGGACACATACAAACATCTAAAACGTGACGCATCTAGTCGATGAAAGCAGAGTGCAATCCAATGACACATACAAACATCTAAAACGTGACGCATCTAGTCGATGCAATCAGACTGCAATCCAATGACACATACACACATCTAAAACGTGACGCATCTAGTCAATGAAAGAAGAGTGCAATCCAATGACACATGCATAAATCTAAAACGTGACGCATCTAGTCAATGGAAGAAGAGTGCAATCCAATGACACATACAAACATCTTAAACGTGACGCATCTAGTCGATGAAAGCAGAGTGCAATCCGATGACATACAAACATCTAAAACGTGACGCATCTTACCAATGTAATCAGACTGCAATTAAATGACACACGCATACATCTACAACGTGAGACATCTAACCCATGTAAACAGACTACAGTTCAAAGACACAGGCATACATCTACAACGTGACGCATCTTACCAATGTAATCAGACTGCCATTGAATGACACACGCATACATCTATAACGTGAGACATCTAACCCATGTAAACAGACTACAGTTCAAAGAAACAGGCATACATCTAAAACGTGAGGCATCTAACTCATGTGAACACACTACAATTCAATGACACAGGCATACATCTAAAACTCGACGCATCTAGTCGATGAAACCAGAGTGCAATCAAATGACACATACAAACATCTAAAACGTGACGCATCTAGGCGATGCAATCAGACTGCAATTGAATGACACATACATACATCTAAAACGTGACGCTTCTAGTTGATGCAATCAAACTGCAATTCAATGACACATGCATACATCTAACCTGTGAGGCATATTACCCATGTAATCAGACTGAAATTGAATGACACATGCATACATCTAAAACGTGACGCATTTGTCGATGCAATCAGACTGCAATTGAATGACACTTGCATACATCTAAAACGTAACACATCTAGTCGATGAAAGCAGAGTGCAATCAAATGACATACAAACATCTAAAACGTGACGCATCTTGTCGATGAAATCAGACTGCAATTCAATGACACATACAATCATCTGAAACGTGACGTATCTAGTCGATGTAATCCAATGACACATACAAACATGCATACATCTAAAACGAGACGTATCTAGTCGATGTAATCAGACTGCAATTCAATGACACATACAATCATCTACAACGTGACGCATCTAGTCGATGTAATCAAACTGCAATCCAATGACACATGCATACATCTAAAACGTGACGTATCTAGTCGATGTAATCAGACTGCAATCCAATGACACATGCATACATCTAAAACGTGACGCATCTAGTCGATTAAATCAAACAGCAATTCAATGACACAAGCATACATCTACAACTTGACGCATCTAGTCGATGAAAGCAAAGTGCAATCCAATGACATACAAACATCTAAAACGTGACGCATCTAGTCGATGAAAGCAAAGTGCAATCCAATGACACATACAATCATCTGAAACGTGACGCATCTCGTCTATATAATCAAACTGCAATCCAATGACACATACAAATATCTAAAACGTGACGCATCTTGTCGATGTTATCAAACTGCAATCCAATGACACATACAATCATCTACAACGTGACGCATCTAGTCGATGTAATCAAATTGCAATCCAATGACACATACAATCATCAACAACGTGACGCATCTAGTCGATGTAATCTGACTGCAATTGAATGACACATACAAACATCTAAAACGTGAGGCATCTAGTCAATGTAATCAAACTGCAATCCAATGACACATACAATCATCTACAACGTGACGCATCTAGTCGATGTAATCAAATTGCAATCCAATGACACTTACAATCATCTACAACGGGAGCCATCTAGTCGATGTAATCTGACTGCAATTGAATGACACATACAAACATCTAAAACGTGAGGCATCTAGTCAATGTAATCAAACTGCAATCCAATGACACATACAAACATCTACAACGTGACGCATCTAGTCGATGTAATCAAATTGCAATCCAATGACACACACAATCATCTACAACGTGATGCATCTAGTCGATGTAATCAAAATGCAATCCAATGACACACACAATCATCTACAACGGGACGCATCTAGTCGATGTAATCAAATTGCAATCCAATGACACATACAATCATCTACAACGGGACGCATCTAGTCGATGTAATCAAATTGCAATTCAATGACACATACAATCATCTGAAACGTGACGCATCTAGTCGATGTAATCAAATTGCAATCCAATGACATATACAATCATCTGAAACGTGACGCATCTAGTCGATGAAAGCAGAGTGCAATCCAATGACATACAAACATCTAAAACGTGACGCATCTAGTCGATGCAATCTGACTGCAACTCAATGACACATACAATCATCTACAACGTGACGTATCTAGTCGATGTAATCGAAATGCAATCCAATGACACATGCATACATCTACAACGTGACGCATCTAGTCGATGAAAGCAGAGTGCAATCCAATGACACATACAATCATCTACAACGTGACGTATCTAGTCGATGTAATCAAACTGCAATCCAATGACACATGCAATCATCTGAAACGTGACGTATCTAGTCGATGTAATCAGACTGCAATCCAATGACACATACAATCATCTACAACATGACGCATCTAGTCGATGTAATCAATCTGCAATCCAATGACACATTCAATCATCTACAACGTGACGTATCTAGTCGATGTAATCAGACTGCAATTCAATGACACATACAATCATCTAAAACGTGACGCATCTTGTCGATGTAATCAAACTGCAATTCAATGACACATACAATCATCTGAAACGTGACGCATCTAGTCAATGTAATCAGACTGCAATTCAATGACACATACAATCATCTACAACGTGACGTATCTAGTCGATGTAATCAGACTGCAATCCAATGACACATACAATCATCTACAACGTGACGTATCTAGTCGATGTAATCAGACTGCAATCCAATGACACATTCATACATCTAAAACGTGACGTATCTAGTCGATGCAATCAGACTACAATTCAATGACACATAAAATCATCTACAACGTGACGTATCTAGTCGATGTAATCAGACTGCAATCCAATGACACATGCAATCATCTACAACGTGACGTATATAGTCGATGTAATCAGACTGCAATCCAATGACACATACAATCATCTACAACGTGATGCATCTAGTCGATGTAATCAGACTGCAATCCAATGACACATGCATACATCTAAAACGTGACGCATCTAGTAGATGAAAGCAGAGTGCAATTCAATGACACATACAAACATCTACAACGTGACGCATCTTGTCGATGTAATCAAACTGCAATTCAATGACACATGCATAAATCTACAACGTGACGCATCTTGTAGATGAAAGCAGAGTGCAATTCAATGACACATACAATCATCTACAACGTGACGTATCTAGTCGATGTAATCAGACTGCAATCCAATGACACATACAATCATCTACAACGTGACGTATCTAGTCGATGTAATCAAAATACAATTCAATGACACAAGCATACATCTAAAACGTGACGTATCTAGTCGATGTAATCAGACTACAATCCAATGACACATACAATCATCTACAACGTGACGTATCTAGTCGATGTAATCAGACTGCAATTCAATGACACAAGCATACATCTACAACGTGACGTATCTAGTCGATGTAATCAAACTGCAATTCAATGACACAAGCATACATCTACAAGGTGAAGCATCTAACCCATGTAATCAGACGGCAATGAAATGACATAGGCATACATCTACAACGTGAGGTACCTAACCTATGGAATCAGACTGAAATTAAATGACACACGCATACAACTAAAAACGGGAGACATAGTCGATATAATAAGACTGCAATCTAATGACACATACAATCATCTACAACGTGACGCATCTTGTCGATGTAATCAAACTGCAATTCAATGACACATACAATCATCTACAACGTGACGTATCTAGTCGATGTAATCAGACTGCAATTGAATGACACATACAATCATCTACAACGTGATGCATCTAGTCGATGTAATCAGACTGCAATCCAATGACACATACAATCATCTACAACGTGACGTATCTAGTCGATGTAATCAGACTGCAATCCAATGACACATACAATCATCTACAACGTGATGCATCTAGTCGATGTAATCAGACTGCAATCCAATGACACATACAATCATCTACAACGTGACGTATCTAGTCGATGTAATCAGACTGCAATCCAATGACACATACAATCATCTACAACGTGATGCATCTAGTCGATGTAATCAGACTGCAATCCAATGACACATACAATCATCTACAACGTGACGTATCTAGTCGATGTAATCAGACTGCAATCCAATGACACATTCATACATCTAAAACGTGACGTATCTAGTCGATGCAATCAGACTACAATTCAATGACACATACAATCATCTACAACGTGACGTATCTAGTCGATGTAATCAGACTGCAATCCAATGACACATGCAATCATCTACAACGTGACGTATATAGTCGATGTAATCAGACTGCAATCCAATGACACATACAATCATCTACAACGTGATGCATCTAGTCGATGTAATCAGACTGCAATCCAATGACACATGCATACATCTAAAACGTGACGCATCTAGTCGATGTAATCAGACTGCAATTCAATGACACAAGCATACATCTACAAGGTGAAGCATCTAACCCATGTAATCAGACGGCAATGAAATGACATAGGCATACATCTACAACGTGAGGTACCTAACCTATGGAATCAGACTGAAATTAAATGACACACGCATACAACTAAAAACGGGAGACATAGTCGATATAATAAGACTGCAATCTAATGACACACACAAACATCTGAAACGTGACGCATCTAGTTGATGCAATCAAACTGCAATTCAATGACACATACAAATATCAAAAACGTAACGCATCTAGTCAATGACACACACATACAACAATCATCTTATAATAGAAAAGCACCATCTTATAATAGAAAACCACCATCTTATAATAGAAAACCACCATCTTATAATAGAAAAGCACCATCTTATAATAGAAAACCATCATCTTATAATAGAAAAGCACCATCTTATAATAGAAAACCATCATCTTATAATAGAAAAGCACCATCTTATAATAGAAAAGCACCATCTTATAATAGAAAAGCAATAAAAAAGACACATAAGACAGCTATGGCGTTCCATACAACTACAACGTAAAGCATCTTACCCGTGTAATCAGACTGCAATTCAATGACACAAGCATACATCTACAAGGTGAAGCACCTAACCCATGTAATAAAACTACAATTCAATGATATAAGCATACATCTCATATTGGTAATTGTGTATCTTTCACGAAGTGAAAACCATGTCCAATGACCCCCCAACAGTACGGTCAAAAGGTGGATGTGGTTGTGCGCCCACAATCATGTTAAACCAAGTCACATTCTCAATGCGCTTACTATGCGAAATATGTTTGCTTGGTTTTATTCATTTTTGTACGGTGACATATAGTTGTTATAGTTTGCGTCATTTGATCTCTGGTGGATAGTTGTCTCATTGGCAATCATTCCACATCTTTTTATTTGTATATCTTCTAAAGTAAGAAGCCTGTTCTTCTTTGTTTGATGTTGGTTTCATTCTGACAAATTTGTTTCAGTTTATTGTTTTGTCATACCGTAGTTTAAATGTTGGGGCTTTTTTTTTAATTGTTCTAGATTTTGTCATTTTGGTGTCTTTTAATGCTGACTATACTGTATTATATACCTATAATTGTTCGGAATGTATGGTGAGCTATAATTGTTGAAGGCTGAGCGGTGACCTATAAATGTAGAAGACTTTGAGGTGACCTATTATTGTTGGAGGCTGTTAGCTGACCTTTAATTGTTGAAGGCTGTGCGTGACCTATATTTGTTGGAGGCTCTATGGTTACCTATGATTGTTGAAGGCTGTACGGTGACCTATAATTGTTGAAGGTTGTGTGGTGACCTATAATTGTTGAAGGCTGTGCGGTGACCTATAAATGTAGAAGACTTTGAGGTGACCTATTATTGTTGAAGGCTGTACGGTGACCTATAAGTGTTGAAGGCTGTGTGGTGACCTATATTTGTTGAAGGCTGTACGGTGATCTATAATTGTTGATGGCTCCATATTGATCTATATCTGTTGAAGACAATATGGTGACTTGTAAATGTTGGAGACTGTTTGGTGACCTACAATTGTTGACGACTGAACGATGACCATAATTGTTATGGGCTGTACGATAATCTATGATTATTGTTTGGGTTATGTGTGATGTTATGTTGCTGTCTGATTTATGTTTACAAATGCTTCCTTTAATTGATACCTAGGACATACATGTAACTATTTCCAGTTCATATGGAGCAACACAATCAAAAATACATAATAATTTATTGATATTTACAAGTAACAATTACAAAAATATATAAAGGTTTGAAACATTTGTTTGTGTATAACGCATTTTGATTCACAATACATATTCCGAGACACTTTATTAACAATGATTTATACAACAAACCAGTAATAAATATGTATATTTCGTTACAACAATGGGTATAACATTTCATTGTTGATTGAGACAATAATCATAGTAAAATTCATCAAAACTAATATATAAAAATTCGTATAAATTGTCAATCGGCAAAAATAATGTTTGTTATACGTCAACCTTTGACAAGGATTTAAGTTATCTCCCTTAATCAAAACTTCCTGTTAGACTGGTAAAGTCTACTAGTTGTTCACTTGACGTGGTTTTGTTTCGACAATTAATATCAATGCGTTCTAGTCAGACTTTGATTTCGACCTTAAATTAGTTAATTACACAGAAACTCACAAAACCTTTAAGCAATAAAATGTCGTAGACAAAAATATCAGCAATGCCATACTGACGGCAATTCTACTTTGCACCGATTTTGCAAAAAAAAACAAATACAGCGACAGAATCATTAACATGATATCGTCTACAAATATATGGTCGTGAACACAACATTCTGAAAGAACAAGAAAATAACAAATGTTCGATGTTTACCCGTGTCAATATATTATACTATATATAACAATAGATTTGTACAACTTTTTACAATAACAAATACACGCACACTTCACACATAAACGTGTGAAAGGAGATCATTAATTTCCTAACGAAATATTGCACTTATTTTTAATTTAAAGACAAATGATTAAGATACAATGAGAATGCATATGATATCAATGGAGAAACATGGAAATATGTAAATGACTTAAATGTTATTCAAATATATTGTGAGGAACCATTGCATTTAATCCTGCAGTTTTCTTGAAAATTGTGAACCAAAATATGTCTAAATATGTGTTTTCGATTAGGTTTGATAGATGCATCGAATTAATGGTCACGAGTGAGTAAAATGAATTCATACACTCGTTTTCTTTTCTTTTCTTTTCTTCTTTTTTTTTTTTTGTTGAAAAGGAAATGCCCAAACTGAATCACTGTTTTTATATAAAAGAAACTTATACCATAATTTAGTAAAATAGGAACACAACTCGTACAGAAAAATATGTGGAAGTTATGGTGGTTTCGGTTGTGTGATTTTTAG